>NC_080547.1:16754550-16767050 GCF_028640845.1 Ahaetulla prasina
GTACCCCAAGGCTCTGTTTTAGGCCCAGTACTCTTCAACATCTTCATCAATGACTTGGACGAGGGGATAGATGGGGAACTCATCAAATTTGCAGATGACACCAAGCTGGCAGGAATAGCCAACACTCCAGAAGATAGGCTCAAGTTACAGAAAGATCTTGACAGACTTGAACATTGGGCGCTATCTAACAAAATGAAATTCAACAGTGAAAAAAGTAAGGTTCTACATTTAGGCCAAAAAAACAAAGTGCACCAGTACCGTATATGTGGTACCTTGCTCAATAGTAGTACCTGTGAGAGGGATCTTGGAGTCCTAGTGGATAACCATTTAGATATGAGCCAGCAGTGTGCAGCAGCAGTTAATAAAGCGAACACAGTTCTGGGCTGCATACACAGAGGATAGAATCAAGATCACGTGAAGTGTTAGTACCACTTTATAATGCCTTGGTAAGGCCACACTTGGAATATTGCATCCAGTTTTGGTCGCCACGATGTAAAAAGATGTTGAGACTCTAGAAAGAGTGCAGAGAAGAGCAACAAAGATGATTAGGGACTGGAGGATAAAACATATGAAGAACGGTTGCAGGAACTGGGTATGTCTAGTTTAACAAAAAGAAGGACTAGGGGAGACATGATAGCTGTGTTCCAATATCTCAGGGGCTGCCACAAAGAAGAGGGAGTCGGGCTGTTCTCCAAAGCACCTGAGGGTAGAACAAGAAGCAATGGGTGGAAACTGATCAAAGAAAGAAGCAACTTAGAACTAAGGAGAAATTTCCTGACAGTTAGAACAATTAATAAGTGGAACGACTTGCCTTCAGAAGTTGTGAATGCTCCAACACTGGAAATTTTTAAGAAAATGTTGGATAACCATCTGACTGAGATGGTGTAGGGTTTCCTGCCTGGGCAGGGGGTTGGACTAGAAGGCCTCCAAGGTCCCTTCCAACTCTGATGTTATATATATGATTATATATAATTAAAATTGTTTCTTATGGAAAGTCATTCTCACATCTAATGTGGTTTTATTTTTGTCCTACCAAGTTCTCCCTAGATAACATAATAACAGATGTGGAAAGATCTTCTAGTCTTCCAGTCTTCCAACCCCTTGCTCAAGTAGGAGACCCTATGCAGGTAGTCCTCAACTTACCACCACCGTGGAGCCGAGCTTTGCCCCGTTTTATGACTTTCCTTGCCACATTTGTTAAGCGAATTTGCCACAGTTGTTAAATTAGTACCGTGGTTGTTCGGGGAAGCTGGTTTCCCCATTGATTTTTTGTCAGAAGGTCACAAAAGGGGATCCCGTGACCCCCCGGGATACTGCAACCGTCATAAACGCGAGTCAGTTGCCAGGCGTCTGAATTTTTTAGTCACACGGTCATGGGAATGCTTCCACCGTCGTAAGTGTGAAAAATGGTCATAAGTCACTTCTTTCCATGCTGTTGTAATTTTGAACTGTCACTAAAGTGAAATGTTGTAAATTGAGGATTATCTGTGCCTATATACCAGTGGTGAAATCCAATTTTTTTTACTACCGGTTCTGTGGGCGTGGCTTGGTGGGCGTGGCAGGGGAAGGATATTGCAAAATCTCCATTCCCACCCTACTCTGGGGCCAGCCAGAGGTGGTATTTGCTGGTTCTCCGAACTGCTCAAAATTTCCGCTGCCGGTTCTCCAGAACCTGTCAGAACCTGCTGGATTTCACCCCTGCTATATACTTTCAGACTTGCTGGAGTCCATTGCTGTAATCTTACAATAATGGCAATATTCATATTTGTGTTAGAAAAGAAAAGAATAGAATAGAATAGAATAGAATAGAATAGAATAGAATAGAATAGAATAGAATAGAATAGAATAGAATAGAATAGAATAGAATTTTTATTGGCCAAGTGTGATTGGACACACAAGGAATTTGTCTTGGTGCATATGCTCTCAGTGTACAGAATAGAATAGAATAGAATAGAATAGAATAGAATAGAATAGAATAGAATAGAATAGAATAGAATAGAATAGAATAGAATAGAATAGAATTTTTATTGGCCAAGTGTGATTGGACACACAAGGAATTTGTCTTGGTGCATATGCTCTCAGTGTACATAATAGAATAGAATAGAATAGAATAGAATAGAATAGAATAGAATAGAATAGAATAGAATAGAATAGAATAGAATTTTTATTGGCCAAGTGTGACTGGACACACAAGGAATTTGTCTTGGTGCATATGCTCTCAGTGTACATAAAAGAAAAGATACCTTCATCAAGGTACAACATTTACAACACAAACAATGGTCAATATATCAATATAAATCATAAGAATTACCAGCAACAAAGTTACAGTCATACAGTCATAAGTGGAAAGAGATTGGTGATGGGAATAATGAGAAGATTAATAGTAGTGCAGATTTAGTAAATAGTTTGACAGTGTTGATGGGAATTATTTGTTTAGCAGAGTGATGGCCTTCAGGAAGAAACTGTTCTTGTGTCTAGTTGTTCTGGTGTGCAGTGCTCTACAGCGTCGTTTTGAGGGTAGGAGTTGAAACAGTTTATGTCCAGGATGCGAGGGATCTGCAAATATTTTCACGGCCCTCTTCTTGATTCATGCAGTATACAGGTCCTCAATGGAAGGCAGGTTGGTAGCAATTATTTTTTCTGCAGTTCTAATTATCCTCTGAAGTCTGTGTCTTTCTTGTTGGGTTGCAGAACCGAACCAGACAGTTATAGAGGTGCAAATGACAGACTCAATAATTCCTCTGTTATTGGTTGGAATACTCTGTCTGGAATACTTTGAAGGACTGATGGATAGGATTGTGTGACCCCTCTGAAGCCACCTACATTTTCCTTGGTAGATCCATTTACCCAGAGAGACAGACAGACAGACCCAATCAGGATGCAAAACTGGATTCTTTCCCAGGCAAGGTAATGCCATCCAAGAATGGTGTAGGCCATATCTCACCGATCATATAATTTATAGACAGAGAGGCTCCATTAAGGCCAACGTATGAATCCACTTGCAAATATAAGACAGAAAGCACTGATATTAAAAAAAAAACTTGTTGTATTCTCCATCCTGGCCAAGCTTTTAAAGTGCAGCACTTTAAAAATGTAGTTTGTGGAAATGAAATTGGGTACACTGTTATTTATATGTATAGATGTAAATAAATTAATATTAGACTTGTGTGTCTAAAGGATACATTGAAATAAGGGAGAAAAAATGGACAAGTAAGAAATTGTTGGAAAGAAACTATTGTTTAAAGATTCTTTTTTGTTTTTTGAAAAATGTTTAATATAAAATATATATTTTTTTAAAAAAAAGAAAATTGGAGGAGAAGAATTAGAAGGAAGAGAAGGAGGAGGAGGAAAAGGAGGAGGAGAAGAGGAAGGGAGGCTGAGGAGAGGAAGGAAGGAGGAGGAGAATTAGGAGAAGAAGGAGGAAGAGGAGGAGGAAAAGAAGAAGAAAAGAGGAAGAGGAGGAGAATTAGAAGAAGGAGGAAGAGGAGGAGGAGGAGGAGGAGGAGGAGGAGGAGGAGGAGAAGGGGCCTCTGGTGGCTCAGACTGCTAAATCTGTCTGTTATTAACACAGCTGCTTGCAATTACTGCAAGTTCAAGTCGCACCAGGCCCAAGGTTGACTCAGCCTTCCATCCTTTATAAGGTAGGTAAAATGAGGACCCAGATTGTTGGGGGCAATTAAGTTGACTTTGTATATAATATACAAATGGATGAAGACTATTGCTTGACATAGTGTAAGCCACCCTGAGTCTTCGGAGAAGGGCGGGATATAAATTCAAATAAAAATAAAATAAAATAAAAAAAAGGAGGAGGAGGAGGAGGAGAAAAAGGAGGAAGAGGAGGAGAGGAGAAGAGGAAGGGAGGAGGAGGAGAATTAGGAGGAAGAGGAGGAAGAGGAAGAGGAGGAAAGAGGCAGAGAGAGGGCACCAATTCAGGCGCCAGTCTTGCACAACAAAGACAAAGCTCCAAGCTTCCATTTTTGCTCCAGGCCTAGTTTTCTCTCGGATTTGAGAAGGAAGAAAAAAGGAAAGCCGTTTCCCCGAAGACTAATAGAAAGAGCCTGCCACGTCTGCATTTGCAATAGGTTTAAATTGCTGTTGGACAAGGTTTATAAGAGTTATCAGTGTCGTCTGCTAATAAGATCCATGCAAATGCTGGCTTGTCATTAATTTACTGTATAAACGAGGGAAAAACCAATCGTGAGTTTGCTGCCAAAAAAAAGAAAGAAAGAAAGAACCTGGTTGATCTGCCAAAGGCTTTTGGACCAATTGTTCTCTACCCACCTTCTAAGACTGAGAGGTGCCGTTTCTCAGCTCCTCTGTTCAGGGCTGAATTTCAGTTATTTGGCAACCGTGAAAGTAGAAGGAACACAGTAGACAATTGGAAGGTAACTGAAATAAAATCATTTCCAATTCCATCTCTTTCCTTCGCTTCCAAGAGCTAAGGGTTCCCTATTTCCCCGTTGCAGTAAGTAACATATTTTCCTTCCTTCCTTCCTTCCTTCCTTCCTTCCTTCCTTCCTTCCTTCTTTCCTTCCTTCCTTCCTTCCTTCCTTCCTTCCTTCCTTCCTTCCTCCCTCCCTCCCTCCCTCCCATCTTTTACTTCTTTCCTTTCTCCCTCCCTCCCTCCCATCTTTTCCTTCCCTTGTTCCTCCCTCCCTCCCATCTTTTTCTTCCTTCCTTCTTTCCTTCCTCCCTCTCTCCCTCCTCCTCCATATTTCATTTCATTTCTTCCTTCCTTCCTCCTCCTCCTTCCCATCTTTTCTTCCTGCCTGCTTGCCTGCCTCCCATCTTTTCCTTCCTTCCTCCCTCCCTCCCTCCTTCCTATCTTTCATTTCTTCCTTCCTCCCCTCCCTTCTTCCCATCTTTTCCTTCCTTCCTTCCTTCCTTCCTTCCTCCTCCTCCTCCTCCCTCCCTCCCTTCTTCCTTCTTTCCTTCCTTCCTCCTCCCTCCCATCTTTTCCTTCCTTGTTCCTCCTCCTCCCATCTTTTCTTCCTTCCTTCTTTCCTTCCTCCTCTCTCCCTCCTCCTCCATATTTCATTTCATTTCTTCCTTCCTTCCTCCCTCCTCCTTCCCATCTTTTCTTCCTGCCTGCTTGCCTGCCTCCCATCTTTTCCTTCCTTCCTCCTCCTCCTCCTTCCTATCTTTCATTTCTTCCTTCCTCCCTCCCTTCTTCCCATCTTTTCTTTCCTTCCTTCCTTCCTTCCTTTCTTCTTCCTTCCTTCCTTCCTTCCTTCCTTCCTTCTTTCCTTCCTTCCTTCCTTCCTTCCTCCCTCCCTCCCTCCCTCCCTCCCTCCCTCCCTCTATTTCAGACAAAAGCCATAGTTCCATTGAGAGACATTGACATCCCAGCCATGGGAGTTATCAGATGTTTCCTGTAAAAAACAAAACAAAACAAAAAAAACCCTACTTATTTCAGCAAAATCAAAATTCTTCAAATTTGTCAAAATTTTGTATCATACTGTGAAAAGAAATAGAAACATCCATGTCCTTTTCATGTGTTTTTATGCACATGATCAATGCACCAGATCAATGTCTTTAATCCAATAATCGAATGAATGAAAGCATTTCTGCAGGCAGCGTAAGCAAATATATGCATTTTATGGCAATCTTTCTTACATTAATGAACTTTTCTATGTACACTTTCCCAAAAACTATGCATTTGAATACACTATTTCCATCTGTGGCTTTTTTTTTTTTTTTTTTTGGGAGGAAAAGGTTATGTAATTTCTGAATGTAGGAACATTTTTAAGAATCATATTAACACCCATCTGTGCCATGACAGATTCTGTTTTGATAGGTCACAAATATTTTGCTTGAAAAAAATGGGTGATAGGTTTCTGTAACATCCCTAAATAAGGGATTAACACATTCAGATTGACAAAATTATCTCTGACTTTGGAATTATTGCACAACATGCAATCAACAAGTCATTCATACATTATTTAATCATTTGTGATAGATGATCTTTCAATGTTGCAAAGGAGGTAAAATAACACATAGAAGTCCAATTGTTTGCAATCAATACACACAGATACACACAGAGACATACACACACACAGACACACACAGAGATGGAGAGATGGAGATGGGAAGAGAGGGTGAGATGGAGATGGAGAAAGAGATGGAGATGGAGAGACAGGAAGAGAGAGAGATGGAGATGGAGAGAGGGTGAGAGGGAGAAAGAGATGGAGAGAGGAAGAGAGAGAGAGATGAAGATGGAGAGAGAGGGAGAGGGAGAAAGAGATGGAGAGACAGGAAGAGAGAGAGAGAGATGATGGAGAGAGAGATGGAGAAAGAGGAAGAGAGAGAGGGGGAGAGGGGGAGATGGAGAGAGAGATGGAGAGACAGGAAGAGAGAGAGAGGAAGAGAGAGGAAGAGAGAGAGATGGAGATGGAGAGAAAGGAAAAGAAAGAGCTGGAGAGAGAACTGCAGATGGAGAGAGAGATGGAGAAAGGAAAAGAGAGATAGATGGAGAGAAAGGAAAAAAAGAGATGGAGAGAGAGGAAGAGAGAGGGATAGATGGAGAGAGAGAAAAGAGAGAGATGGAGAGAAAGGAAAAAGAGAGAAAGATGGAGAGAGATGGAGAGAGATGGAGAGAGATCAAGAGAGAGAGAGCTGGAGAGAGAGATGGAGAGAGAACTGGAGATGAAGAGAGAGAGGGAGAGATGGAAAGATGGAGATGGAGAGAGAGAGATGGAGAGAAAGGGAAAAAAGAGAGATGGAGAGAGGAAGAGAGAGAGATGGAGAAAGAGGAAAAGAGAGAGATGGAGAGAAAGGAAAGAGAGAGAGAAAGATGGAGAGAGAGAGAGAGAGAGAGAGAGAGAGAGAGAGAGAGAGAGAGAGAGAGAGCAACAGATGAATTCTTAGAAAAAAAGGAAGGAATACTCCAAATTCCAAGCAAAGCATTACACAATCCCTGTGGGTTGTTGCCCTTGTTGTTGTTAAAGATGTATCAAGGATCCAGAGGAGGTTTAATAAAAGGTTTCCCGGGAGAGAAGCATATCTGGTTCCTGACTTCAAGAAGGGGAAAGTAGGCGATCACAAAGAACGCAATTAATGCCTATCGGTTCAGAAATGAAATAAATATCATGCAAATAAGAGCTGCCAGGATGAGTCAGGAATGAATGAGAAATGGAATTTCAGCATTGGCTTCTTTTTTTTTTATTCTAAAAGTGGACCGTTGGCATAAGCCCTAAAATATTTCTTTGCAAATGATGCCACAAAGAGAATTTTTCTGCTAATGAAAAATCATTTGGCTGTACTAAAACGCCTCCGGAGACTGCTTGGGAATGTAAAAGGACTTCCTATTGTCCATTCCAAGGCAATTCATTACTTCTTTTTATCTCTTTTCCTTTTTTTTTTTCATATACAATCAGATATTTCTCATTGCGAAGCACGTATAGACTTGTAGTCCTTCTGAGTTAAAACTGAATAGTGTAACCTGTTAGCACCTTGCCAGGGTTTGTGTAAAACTCACATCTATACAGCAGTTGTGGGCATAGCTTGGTGGGCATGGCTTGGTGGGCATGGCAGGGGAAGGCTACTGTAAAATCCCCATTCCCTCCCCACTCCAGGGGAAGGTTATTGCAAAATCCTCATTTCCTCCCCACTCCAGGGGAAGGTTACTGCAAAATCCCCATTCCCTCCCCACTCCAGGGGAAGGTTACTGCAAAATCCCCATTCCCTCCCCACTCCAGGGGAAGGTTATTGCAAAATCCTCATTTCCTCCCCACTCCAGGGGAAGGTTACTGCAAAATCCCCATTCCCTCCCCACTCCAGGGGAAGGTTACTGCAAAATCTCCATTTCCTCCCCACTCCAGGGGAAGGTTACTGCAAAATCCCCATTTCCTCCCGATCAGTTGGGACTCGGAAGGCAGAGAATAGATGGGGGTGGGGCCAGTCAGAGATGGTATTTACCGGTTCTCCGAACTACTCAAAATTTCCACTACCGGTTCTCCAGAACTAGTCAGAACCTGCTGAAAGCCACCTCTGCTATATACATAATTTTTTTGGGGTTTTTTTTATAAAAAGTTTTTTATTTTGAACACATTAAGACACAAGACAAACGTACATATCACTGTTTCTTATCAGCTATTTAAAGCGGTCCTTTCTTACTATTTATGCATATTTTAATTCTATCTTATTCTACTTTTATATTATCTATCTTCCTTTATTTCATCTACATTTCATCTACATTTTCTTTATTTCATCTACATACAGATTTTACCCTCTTGTTCAATTTTCATTATCTTTCCTATTTTCCAACCATTCATACCATCTACACCAAACCTTATAATTTTCTGTATCTTTCTTTGTTTTCTTTTGTGAGTTTATCCGTCTCTGCACATTCTAGGATTTTCTTAATTAAATGCTATACACAATTTTTAGATTCCCATGTCCGCTTTCCAGATTTGGGATTTATCAAACTACTTGCAGACCATGATGAAAACTAATCAAGGAGAGAACCAACCTAGAACGAAGGAGAAATTTCCTGACAGTTAGAACAATTAATCCAGAAGCTGCCACCAGAAGTTATGGGGGCTCCAAAACTGGAGGTTTTTTTGTTTGTTTGTTTGTTTGTTTGTTTGTTTACATTTATACCCCGCCCTTCTCCGAAGACTCAGGGCGGCTTACAGTGTATAAGGCAATAGTCTCATTCTATTTGTATATTTTTACAAAGTCAACTTATTGCCCCCCCAACAATCTGGGTCCGCATTTTACCTACCTTATAAAGGATGGAAGGCTGAGTCAACCTTGGGCCGGGCTCGAACCTGCAGTAATTGCAGGCTACTGTGTTCTTAATAACAGGCTTTACCAGCGTGAGCTAAACCGGCCCTTAAGAAGAGACTGGACTAGCCATTTGTCGGAAATGGTATAGAGCAGTGACGGCGAACCTTTTTGGCATGCTCATTGGGGCTGCAACTCGTAACAGGAACTTCCCATGACGCATGCGCATGCGAGAAAATGAACTTCCGGTTGCCAGCGCATGCATGTACGCTAGCCAGCTACTCTTCCGGGTTTCTGGCACACACACACACACGCGTGCCTTTCAGCTCATGCTCATGCAGGAAAATGGAAGACCAGCCCTTCCAGTTTCCGGCACTGCCACGAGCAAAAAAGCCAGCTGATCGTCATGCGCACATGTGCTCCAGAAACCCAAAAGAGGAACGGGTGATGCCACGCGTGCCAGGCAACATGGCTCTGTGTGCCACTTCGGGCACGTGTGCCATAGGTTCGCCATCACGGGTATAGAGTCTCCTGCTTCTCCCCTCCCCACCTTAACATTCCAAGGAACTAGGTGTTGTGACTCCAGTCCCCGAACCTGGCCCCATGCCTGAAAGTGACTCCGAGAGTGAGGGGGAAGGGCCGGTAAGGCTTACCTCGGGGGCACCAATTCCTTTGGCCCGGCTCCAGGAGCCAGAACCAAACCAGTCAAAGGACGTAATGAGGCTGCTATCCCCTGATTCCTCTCTTCCCCAGGCTACGCCTTCTGTCGTGTCCCACTCCTCCGCTGAAGGCCGGGTCAGGGAAATCCGAATCAGGCTTGCCTCTGCAGCTCTGCCCAAAGTCCTAGCAAAGTCCTCAGAGCAGGCAGGAGACCAGTAAGTGACTTCAGCAAGATAAGTTCGACTTTGCCTGACTCAGAGACTGCCAGAAAGCAGATCCTTTATATAGGCCATGGGGTGTGGCTCCATGACTCAGCACTCATTAAGGCCTGCCCCTCCCTTCCTTCTGTTGCCTCCGCCTATCCAATCTTCTGATGCGAGGGTCACTCCAATCAGCTGTTGTTGGAAGTAAACTTTCCTCAGGCTCACATGCTGTGGAGGAGGGGGAGGGGTCTAGCTGCTCCGTTTGCCTGGGCATGGAGCCAGGGCTGGGGCCGGGGGATGCTCCCTCCTCTGCAGCCTGCTTGGGCATGGAGCCAGGGCTGGGGCCGGGGGATGCTCCCTCCTCTGCAGCCTGCTTGGGCATGGAGCCAGAACTGGGGCCGGGAGGCATACATTCCTCCGTGTTCGGGAGCAGATAAGCAGACCCCGGCTGCGGTGAGAGCGGACAAGACACAACACCTTCAGACCCAGCTGATAATAATAATAATCAAGCTTAGATCGACCCGTGCTTCAGAAGATTACAGAGGCGGCATCATCAAAGGGAAGGGTGGGGCAGGAGCCCCACCTCACAGGATATATAAGGAGCTTTGGGACTGCTCTCACTCCACGGGAAGCAAAAGTTTAGCTGAACCGTTTCAAAGAGAGCTGAAAGTCTTACTCTGTGAGTCATTTGTTTGAACTTTGGCAGGCAGCTGAAATTTCTCTGCCAGGACTGATAATAGCCGTGAATCCACTGGCTGAAGGCCAGCTTGTTGATCCGAAGGCTTGTTGGTCCCTTCTAAGATGCTTTTCCTGCTCCATCTTTCCTTTGGAGTCAGATTTCTCTTACCAAACTGTTGCCTAGACTGCAGCTCTTCCTTCTGTCTCCCAGGGTTATTCTCACAGCCATTATCAGAAGGACTGTTCCAAAAGATATTCTGACTTTGCTGGAGGGCTGCAGAGTGCCCTTTTCATGGCAATATTTGTGAGCAGCTGAATGAACTTCAGAGTAGCCCATGCAGTGTAACATTAGTATCACTACACCTAAGCCTTTATTGTTATTACTATCATTTTGGGGACAGGCTCGAAATGAATTGATCTAGCAACGCCGTGGACTACGTATTGTAAGGCAGGAGGTTGTTGCTGTGGGGGGGGGGGGTGTAGCCTTGGCAGCGAGTTTCCTGCTTATGTGGGATCCCAGAATGAAGATGTTCAAACCGTGCCACTTTTCTTTGCTCAAACATTTGCTCAGTGTAATTAAATACATATAATTCTGCACCCATTACTCTCTCCCTGAGGAGTTCGGTATTTTATACACAGCAATGTGGGAGACGGAAATAAGGATGGCGAGAAAATTAGCACAAAGGATTTGGAAGCAGAGCTTCAGAGTTCAACCGTCAATTTCAGAAATGCTGATTTTAAAAGAACAAATGTTGAAACCTTGGAAAACAAGAAATGACAGCAAATCCTTGAAGGGAAGGGTAGACATGGTCCTACAGCCGTGATGGTAAACCTATGGCACATGTGCCAGAGGTGGCCATCAGGTGGCCATGTGTGCCATCAGCAGCTGTTTTTCTGATTTCTGGCGTGCATATCAGCTGGTTTTCACGGGTGCTCGGGCACCGAAAAGCTCCCCAAAAACAGTTTTTGGCCCATTTTATGCTGTTTTTGACTTGGAAAATGGCCTGAAAACAGGCATGCATGTGCCGGCCAGCTGGTTTTCAGGTTCCTGGCACTCCGGCACATGCACATAAACGCACATGCACGTGTATTTTGGTTTGGGCACTCGGTGCCGAAAACGTTCACCAACACTGTCCTACCAGGTTTAGGATCAGGAGGCAGATATCCAGTTATGATAAAAGTGCCTGCGGAGATTCTCAGTCATCCAGGTCATAGTTGTTTCAAAGGTGCTTTTTCAAAAGGGTAATTGCAAGGGTGGGATTCTACCGGTTCAGTCCGGTTCGGGCGAACCGGTAGCTCCGACGATCAGCTAGGTCTGCCTGCCCACCCCTGCGTTTTACTTACCTTTATCTTCACAGCTGAGTAACACGGTAGAGTGGATTACTGTGCCTCAACTATTTTAATTCCCTAGTACTAACGCGGAAGGTGATTTTTCGCTGAACTGCGCACACACGCGCAGCGCGCAATCACCAAACCGGTTTGTTAAACCAGAAGGACCCCATCACTGGGTATTTGACTTTGTTTTTTCCTCGACAAAGAAGAAGAAAACATTTCACTTCATCAGTTGATCCTTGCAATAATCAACATATGGGAGTTTGAGACAGGAAAACACAACTGGCTGCCAAACAGATCTAATCATAAGCTGGCTTGAATAGACTAGACTAGACTAGACTAGACTAGACTAGACTAGACTAACTAGACTAGACTAGACTAGACTAGACTAGACTAGACTAGATTTTTTTATTGGCCAAGTGTGATTGGACACACAAGGAATTTGTCTTGGTGCATATGCTCTCAGCGTACATAAAAGAAAAGATACCTTCATCAGTAAAGTAGAATACTATAACTGTTTTAATTATGTATAACAATGCTAGGCACAGGATGGGCTCGTAGACATCCTTGCTATATTTTGTCAGTAGAGAGAATGTTATGAGCAAATAAAATTAGAAAAGCAATCCCAACTATGACCTTCATTTTTGCAGAACTATCAAGGTTAGCTCTGTTGGCTTAATTTTTTTGTCACTAAAATATTGATGCAGCTAGTCAAAGATAAGTCGCAGTGAGGCATGCTATTCCATACTTTGGGGGGTTGTATTTCATTGCTGTAATAATTTTAAGGGTTTACCTGGATGAAGATGTCTATCTAGACCCGTTCCAGTCCGGCTTCCGACCCGGATACAGCACGGAGACAGCTTTGGTCGCATTGGTGGATGATCTCTGGAGGGCCAGGGA
>NC_080547.1:16772050-17014550 GCF_028640845.1 Ahaetulla prasina
TTCCCCAAAATCCATGAAAACTTGTCTGGTTACTCCCAGGGGAAGGCAGGCTGTCAGAATCGGTTTAATGTCAGGGTTCCAAGTAATACACCCATCTAGCAAACAGAACTCCGAGGCAGGTAGATTCCTCAAAGAATAGCTTTACTGGATATATCATATTGGCACAGACTATTGAAAACCGACACTGAAGTTTCCCGCAGTTTTCGCCTAATTAAAAGTAAAAGTTTTACCGTGTTTTCTAAACCATCAGTCACATGGTCCAATCTAGGTGTCGTCTGGTTGCCTGGTAACATCACTCCTCCTCTCTCCAGCCACCTGTGGGAATTGTCCTTGGTTCCCAGGAGAAAGTGTTTTGTTTTGGCTATAAAACCCCAGCTATCTCTATTTCCCCCTCCCTATCCCCTCAGCTCCAGTGTGGCAACACTGAAGCTTCAAAATGGCTTCGGACAGGTCAGCTTCAGGGTTGACACAGGCAGTTTAGGGAGATTCTTGTAATATACTGTACACGGTAAACAATCAAGTTACTGACTTTTGTTATTCACGAGTGGCTCTGGTTGCTTGAATCCGATGGAAGTAGGCTGATCCTTTTCCTGATCATTTCTTCTGGAGGCAAGTTGGAATCTCATCATCTCCTGCTTTGTTTTCTTGGTAAAAGCTTCAAAGGTCTCCCCACCAAAGGTCTGCAGTTGAGGCAGAACAGTTTAACAAAGAAACCTGAGTGTTTGTTTCTGTAGAAAGTGAGGTTCTACATTTAGGCAAGAAAAACAAAATGCACAGGAACAGTATAGGTGGTACCTCGCTCAATAGTAGTAACTGTGAGGGGGATCTTAGAGTCCTAGTGGACAAACATTTAAATAGTAGCCAGCCATGTGCAGCAGCTGCCAAAAAAGCCAACACAGTTCTAGGCTGCATAAACAGAGGGATAGAATCAAGATCACATGATGTGTTAATATCACTTTATAATGCCTTGGTAAGGCCACACTTGGAATACAGCATTCAGTTTTGGTCGCCACGATGTAAAAAAGATGTTGAGACTCTAGAAAGAGTGCAGAGAAGAGCATCAAAGATCATTTGGGGACTGGAGGCTTAAACATATGAAGAACGGTAGCAGGAACTGGGTATGTCTAGTTTAATGAAAAGAAGGACTAGGGGAGACATGATAGCAGTGTTCCAATATCTCAGGGGCTGCCACAAAGAAGAGGGAATCAAGCTATTCTCCAAAGCACCTGAAGGCAGGACAAGAAGCAATGAGTGGAAACTAATCAAGAAGAGAAGCAACTTAGAACTAAAGAGAAATTTCCTGACAGTTAGAACAGTTCTTCAGTGGAACAACTTGCCTCCAGAAGTTGTGAATGCTCCAACAGTTTTTAAGAAGAGGTTGGATAACCATTTGTCTGAAGTGGTGAAGGATTTCCTGCCTAAGCAGGGGGTTGGACTAGAAGACCACCAAGGTCCCTTCCAACTCTGTTATTCTATTCTATTCTTTCTATTCTATTCCTGTCCTTTTCCTCTCCCTCTCCCATTAATCCAATCCTAGCCTAGCCTAGCCTATTCTGTGACTTGGCTAAATTTTTTTAAAGATCTTTGGGTTGTCCTAGGCCCCCTTTGCAAGCACCCTCCCAAAATTTCCCTTTTATGATGTAGCCCAAAATTGTTCCTGCCTTGGATTCCCACCACCTCTGCAAGCATGAGAGAACAGCTCTTGTCCTTGTTCAAAACCTCTGCCTGTGTGATTTCGGAGGAACAGTGAGTAACTCAGAATTGTTTTGCTTTAGATTTTAAAGGAAAAGAAATCAAAGGTTAGCTGGAACCAGAAGTGGGATTCAGCCAATTCGCACCACTTCGGGAGAACCGGTTGTTAACTTTCTGAGCAGTTTGGCAAACTGGTTGTTGGAAGAAATCATTCAGGCAGAGAACCGGTTGTTAAATTACTTGAATCCCATCACTGGCTGGAACTGATTTTCTGGTGTCATCTGCAAATAAAAGGCAGCATTGTATAACATCTGGATACCTAGAAGATGCTGATTTGGCTGCATTTACATCTCTGGGTCCTTCTATTTTTCCTTGTTAATCAAGATCTTCCCACAAGTAGGAGTTAACAGAGGAACTTTTGAGTTTAACAGGATGTGTCCTATTCTCCCCTGTGATGCTTGGAGAATGACATGTATATATATATATATATATATATTTTCCCCCTCTTTGGTCTTTTGCTTAGCAAAAAGTTAATTCTCCACACTAATCAGAGAAAGGACAAAATGTTCAGCTGGGAAGTGAGAGAACCTAATGGGCAGGTAATTAAGGAATTTGCCAGGGGGATTCGGAGATATGGTAGATGGAGGAATAAAGAGGAAGGAGGGAAGCGGGATGGAAATGGCCACATTTATATATGCTCAGGGAGGATTAGAAGCGGAATTGCAAAAAATTTACATTCTGTTTTGATGCGGAAAGCCTCCTCATACCTGAACAGACTCCAGGCGTTTAATGGCATCATTGGCAGGGAAGAAAAACGAAAAGTTAAAGGCAGGAATGGGAGGGAGGAAAGGAAAGGAAAGGAAAGGAAAGGAAAGGAAAGGAAAGGAAAGGAAAGGAAAGGAAAGGAAAGGAAAGGAGGGGAGGGGAGGGGAGGGGAGGGGAGAGGAGAGGAGAGGAGAGGAGAGGAGAGGAGAGGAAAGGAAAAGGAAAGGAAAGGAAAGGAAAGGAAAGGAAAGGAAAGGAGGGAGGGAGGGAGGAGAGGAGAGGAGAGGAGAGGAGAGGAAAGGAAAGGAAAGGAAAGGAAAGGAAAGGAAAGGAAAGGAAAGAAGGAAGAAAAGAGGGGGACAGGACAGGAAAGGAAGGGAAGGGAAGGGAAGGAAAGGAAAGGAAGAGAAGAGAAAGGAAAAAGGAAAGGAAAGGAAAGGAAAGGAAAGGAAAGGAAAGGAAAGGAAAGGAAAGGAAAGGAAAGGAAAGATGCAGCACATTTCCATCTATTGAATCCTAAATCCCGCTGATCAACACTGTGCCCTGAGCTGGCTTAACGGGGTCCCCTTCCACCCCATGGAAGGAGCAGCCAATTCAACTCTTCCCTGTTGCAATACCTGGGTTTAAGCTAGTATCATTTATTCATGAACGCTTCCGCATAGGTTTATTACTGAACTTGCTGATATGGTCCCAGTGGCCAACAAGGCCCTGCTCAGCCGAATATGTGTCTCTGATGGTTCATTTATTCATCACAATTCTACAACTCCCATCTCACCTAAGTGTCTCTAGGTGGCTTACTATAAATATGGTGAACAATCTCTGGGAACATTTCTCTGTTAGGAGGAATCCCATCAGCCTAGTGCAATCACCTCCACATTCGGGACCAGATGTGTGTGTGTGTGTGTAGCCGAGTAGCCAGGGATTTGTCAAGAGCATACAAATTCTCTTGTTTATTCTCTGCTTTTATAATTGGCTGATGAGGTCGCCTATCTATTTGTTTTTTTCTTCTTCTTCTTCTGACAATCAGATGAAGAGCTCTAATATCTACTTATATCTTGTAATTACCATTATTTTCCTCCATGTAGATTTGGGATGAGCATGGCCAAGGGGACGAGGGGAAGGGGATAGATGGGGAGAGGGGACAGACAGAACATGTAGGACCTTATTTATATATACACACACACACACACCAGAGTTGGAAGGGACCTTGGAGGTCTTCTAGTCCAACCCCCTGCTTAGGCAGGAAACCCTACACCACTTCAGACAAATGATTATCCAACATCTTCTTAAAAACTTCCGGTGTTGGAGCGTTCACAACTTCTGGAGGCAAGTTGTTCCATTGATTAATTGTTCTCACTGTCAGGAAATTTCTCCTTAGTTTTAGGTTGCTTCTCTCCTTGATTAGTTTCCATCCATTGCTTCTTGTCCTGCCCTCAGGTGCTTTGGAAAATAGCTTGACTCCCTCTTCTTTGGGGCAGCCCCTGAGATATTGGAAGACGCCTATCATGTCACCCCTAGTCCGTCTTTTCATCAAACTAGACATACCCAGTTCCTGCAATTGTTCTTCATATGTTGTAGCCTCCAGTCCCCTAATCATCTTTGTTACTCTTCTCTGCACTCTTTCTAGAGTCTCCACATCTTTTTTACATCGTGGTGACCAAAACTGGATACAGTACTCCAAATGTGGCCTTACCAAGGCATTATAAAGTGGTATTAACACTTCACGTGATCTTGATTCTATCCCTCTGTTTATGAAGCCCAGAACTGTGTTGGCTTTTTTGGCAGCTGCTGCACACTGCTGGCTCATATCTAAATGGTTGTCCATTAGGACTCCAAGATCCCCCTCACAGTTACTACTATTGAGTAAGGTACCATACATACTGGACCTGTGCATTTTGTTTTTCTTGCCTAGATGACCCATGATCCATATTCATGAAGCTGGGCCCAGAGGGAATGGGGTGGAAGAGGGAAGCTGAAGGAGCTATGCAGGGTTGACAGTTGAGGACTTAAAGGAGGAGGCAGCCATCTTAAATCTGATAGAAAGGCAAATTACGCCGGAAAGTGTCAATGTCAGCACAACAGCCTTACAAGCCTAATTACCATAATGAAGTGAAAGAGTCCAATCAGCAATCTGGAGCTAATCTTTCATGTATTACAGGTCTCCTCTTTTGTCGGGCTCCAGAACGAAATGTATTTTTAATGAAGCTCTTCCTAGACTCAACTGATAATTTCCCACTCTCTAAACAGGGAAGCGATCGGAAGTCTTGCGGAGAGGGCCGACTCTTCCACCTCTTTGTTAAAAACGCTTGTAACCTAGTTGGGTTTTGGATTCTCGTGGGAGATCCTTGAGGAGACATTGAGGAGAGAAGCTTACTTTCATTTTCCCAATCCGGACTCTGATTCATAGCACTATCTACCTCCGCACCCCACCCCACCAGGCATGAAATCCAGCAGGTTCTGACAGGTTCGGGCGAACCGGTAACGGAAATTTTGAGCAGTTCGGAGAACCGGCAAATGCCACCTCTGGCTGGCCCCAGAGTGGGGTGGGAATGGGGATTTTGCAATATCCTTCCCTCAGGAGTGGGAGGAACGGGATTTTGCAATATCCTTCCCTGCCACGCCCACCAAGCCACACCCACAGAACCGTAGTAAAAAATTGGATTTCACCACTCACCCCAACCCCCCATTGAAGCTTGTCTTTTTCATTTAAGACACCCTTCCTCCATTTGAAGTCCACCCATCTTGGAACTCTGGAAGTGGTGGGATTCAAGTAATTTAACAGCCAGTTCTCTGCCCTAATTTATTTATTTATTTATTTGCATTTATATCCCGCCCTTCTCCGAAGACTCAGGGCGGCTTACACTATGTCAAGCAATAGTCTTCATCCATTTGTATATTATATACAAAGTCAATTTATTGCCCCCGACAATCTGGGTCCTCATTTTACCTACCTTATAAAGGATGGAAGGCTGAGTCAACCTTGGGCCTGGTGGGGCTTGAACCTGCAGTAATTGCAAGCAGCTGCTGTTAATAACAGACTGTCTTAGCAATCTGAGCCACTTAAGGACCCTTGAATAATGATTTCTTCCAATAACCAGTTTGCCAAACTGCTCAGAAAGTTAACAACCAACTTCCTTCCTAGATGTCTTAGTCTACAAGAACCCCAATGGCCCCCTAGGACACACCAGCTACCAGAAGAAAACACACACAAACCGCTATCTGCATGCACCCTCACACCACCACCCAGCACAGATCAACTCCGTAGCCAAGACACTCATCTCTAGAACAAAAAGCTTAGCTGATGAACAACACCTAAAACCGAACTACACACTCTCACAAACGTACTAACATCCAATGGATTCCAGAGAAATAAGATTACCAAACTAATCCAAAAGAACCCCCACTAAAACCCAAGACAGAGAGCAAGAAAATGGCACAGCCCTCCTCCCATATATAAAAGGCACCACAGACAGAATCAGCAAGATCCTCCACAAACATAACATCAAGACAGCATTCTGCACAAACCAAAAATATCCACCATCCTAAGAAACCCCAAAGACAAAATTGAGTTAGAAAATCAAGGAGTATATGAAATCCCATGCACCGCCTGCCCCACCACATACATTGGACAAACCAACAGAAGAATAAGTGCACGATTGAAGAACACAAGAACTCATTCAAAAAGAGGAACCAACTTCTTCCCTGGTCCAACACTTTAAAGTCACAGGACACGATATTGACTTTAAAAGACCAGAACTATCGCCAAAACTGAACACTTTAACAACAGAATAATCAGAGAAGCCATCGAGATAGAAAACGCCCACACAGCATGGACAAACGAGATGATACCTCCCGCCTACCTGCCATTTGGAAACCTGCCCTCATTGACAAACGTGTCCCTAACACGAGGAATGACACCAGACCCACACTCACGAGGTCCACACAGGATGTCACCACCACATCCACCCAGAAAGCAGACCCAAACCCACACTGATCATGAAGCACGACCAAGGACCAGAAGCCAGACCGCAGCTGCAACATTAGCCACTTCAAACCCCTCCAATCCATACATGCAGCAGACTGACACCCACTATGAAGATGTAGCACGACCACGAACACGAAGCCAAACAGCAGCAGTGCAGCACACCAGCTCAAATCCCCCTGCAGCACAGATTAGACTGAGCACAACCAAGCCCCCACCAACACAGGACACACCCCAGCCAATCAGAGCACAGAAAACCCCATCCAATCAGAGCACAGCCAAGCTCCCACCCAATCAGTTCAAACCCCACTAGCAGTTAAAAGGAAGAAAAGAGGGGGAAAGGACAGGAAAGGAAGGGAAGGGAAGGAAAGGAAAGGAAGAGAAGAGAAAGGAAAAAGGAAAGGAAAGGAAGGGAAGGGAAGGGAAGGAAAGGAAAGGAAAGATGCAGCACATTTACATCTATTGAATCCTAAATCCCGCTGATCAACACTGTGCCCTGAGCTGGCTTAACGGGGTCCCCTTCCACCCCATGGAAGGAGCAGCCAATTCAACTCTTCCCTGTTGCAATACCTGGGTTTAAGCTAGTATCATTTATTCATGAACGCTTCTGCATAGGTTTATTACTGAACTTGCTGATACGCTCCCAGTGGCCAACAAGGCCCTGCTCAGCCGAATGTGTGTCTCTGATGGTTCATTTATTCATCACAATTCTACAACTCCCATCTCACCTAAGTGTCTCTAGGTGGCTTACTATAAATATGGTGAACAACCTCTGGGGACATTTCTCTGTTAGGAGGAATCCCATCAGCCTAGTGCAATCACCTCCACATTCGGGACCAGATGTGTGTGTGTGTGTGTGTAGCCGAGTAGCCAGGGATTTGTCAAGAGCATACAAATTCTCTTGTTTATTCTCTGCTTTTATAATTGGCTGATGAGGTCGCCTATCTATTTGTTTTTTTCTTCTTCTTCTTCTGACAATCAGATGAAGAGCTCTAATATCCACTTATATCTTGTAATTACCATTATTTTCCTCTATGTAGATTTGGGATGAGCATGGCCAAGGGGATGAGGGGAAGGGGACAGATGGGAGAGGGGACAGACAGAACATGTAGGACTTTATTTATACACACACACACACACACACCAGAGTTGGAAGGGACCTTGGAGGTCTTCTAGTCCAACCCCCTGCTTAGGCAGGAAACCCTACACCACTTCAGACAAATGAGTATTGGGCCGGGATACTTACGGGACCGTCTACTGCCACCGATTGCCTCCCACCGATTGTCTCCCACCGACCCGTACGCTCTCACAGGGAGGGACTCCTCAGGGTGCCATCAGCCAGGCAGTGCCGGCTGGCGACGCCCAGAGGAAGGGCCTTTTCTGTGGGGCCTCCCGCCCTCTGGAACGAACTTCCCCCAGGACTTCGTCAACTTCCTGACCTTCGAACCTTTCACCATGAGCTTAAGACACATCTTTTCATTTGCGCAGGACTGGACTAGGATTTTAAATTTTTAAATTTGGTTTTAATGGGGTTTTTATTATTTTATTGGGGTTTTAATATTCGGCCGTATTTAATAAGTTTTTTAATTGGGGTTTTAACTTGTATTTATGTATATTTTACATGGCTGTTAACCACCCTGAATCCCTCGGGAGACAGGGCGGTATATAAATATGATTAAATAAATAAAATAATAAATTATCCAACATCTTCTTAAAAACTTCCAGTGTTGGAGCGTTCACAACTTCTGGAGGCAAGTTGTTCTCTGATTAATTGTTCTCACTGTCAGGAAATTTCTCCTTAGTTTTAGGTTGCTTTCTCCTTGATTAGTTTCCATCCATTGCTTCTTGTCCTGCCCTCAGGTGCTTTGGAGAATAGCTTGACTCCCTCTTCTTTGTGGAAGCCCCTAAGATATTGGAAAACGGCTATCATATCATCCCTAGTCCTTCTTTTCATCAAACTAGACATACCCAGTTCCTGCAACCATTCTTCATATGTTTTAGCCTCCAGTCCCCTAATCATCTTTGTTACTCTTCTCTGCACTCTTTCTAGAGTCTCCACATCTTTTTTACATCGTGGTGACCAAAACTGGATACAGTACTCCAAATGTGGCCTTACCAAGGCATTATAAAGTGGTATTAACACTTCACGTGATCTTGATTCTATCCCTCTGTTTATGAAGCCCAGAACTGTGTTGGCTTTTTTGGCAGCTGCTGCACACTGCTGGCTCATATCTAAATGGTTGTCCACTAGGACTCCAAGATCCCCCTCACAGTTACTACTATTGAGTAAGGTACCACACATACTGGACCTGTGCATTTTGTTTTTCTTGCCTAGATGACCCATGATCCATATTCATGAAGCTGGGCCCAGAGGGAATGGGGTGGAAGAGGGAAGCTGAAGGAGCTATGCAGGGTTGACAGTTGAGGACTTAAAGGAGGAGGCAGCCATCTTAAATCTGATAGAAAGGCAAATTACGCCGGAAAGTGTCAATGTCAGCACAACAGCCTTACAAGCCTAATTACCATAATGAAGTGAAAGAGTCCAATCAGCAATCTGGAGCTAATCTTTCATGTATTACAGGTCTCCTCTTTTGTCGGGCTCCAGAACGAAATGTATTTTTAATGAAGCTCTTCCTAGACTCAACTGATAATTTCCCACTTTCTAAACAGGGAAGCGATCGGAAGTCTTGCGGAGAGGGCTGACTCTTCCACCTCTTTGTTAAAAACGCTTGTAACCTAGTTGGGTTTTGGATTCTCGTGGGAGATCCTTGAGGAGACATTGAGGAGAGAAGCTTACTTTCATTTTCCCAATCCGGACTCTGATTCATAGCAGTATCTACCTCCGCACCCCACCCCACCAGGCATGAAATCCAGCAGGTTCTGACAGGTTCGGGCGAACCGGTAACGGAAATTTTGAGCAGTTCGGAGAACCGGCAAATGCCACCTCTGGCTGGCCCCAGAGTGGGGTGGGAATGGGGATTTTGCAATATCCTTCCCTCAGGAGTGGGGAGGGAACGGGGATTTTGCAGTATCCTTCCCCTGCCACGCCCACCAAGCCACACCCACAGAACCGGTAGTAAAAAAAATTGGATTTCACCACTCACCCCAACCCCCCATTGAAGCTTGTCTTTTTCATTTAAGACACCCTTCCTCCATTTGAAGTCCACCCATCTTGGAACTCTGGAAGTGGTGGGATTCAAGTAATTTAACAACCAGTTCTCTGCCCTAATTTATTTATTTATTTATTTGCATTTATATCCCGCCCTTCTCCGAAGACTCAGGGCGGCTTACACTATGTCAAGCAATAGTCTTCATCCATTTGTATATTATATACAAAGTCAATTTATTGCCCCCAACAATCTGGGTCCTCATTTTACCTACCTTATAAAGGATGGAAGGCTGAGTCAACCTTGGGCCTGGTGGGGCTTGAACCTGCAGTAATTGCAAGCAGCTGCTGTTAATAACAGACTGTCTTAGCAATCTGAGCCACTTAAGGACCCTTGAATAATGATTTCTTCCAATAACCAGTTTGCCAAACTGCTCAGAAAGTTAACAACCGGTTCTCTCGAAGTGGTGCGAACTGGCTGAATCCCACCACTGATGCCATCCCATTATATCTGAAGCCACCCAATTGGGGAAAGTTATATATGCCTGAGTGCGTGTATGTAAAAACAACAAAAACAATTAAATGGCTCATGGGATGATGTATTGTCGCCGGGGGTTATTATATTACTTTTATTAATTCATTATATGATTATTCTCTTTTATTGGTCTTATTGGGTTATATGTGAGGTTTTTCTATTCCTGTAAGCCGCCTTGAGTCGCCGTGTGCGAATAGGTGGCAGTATAGATTTCCTAAAATAAAATAAATGAGTAAATAGGTAAACAATGATAACCTCCTCCCCCTCTTCCTTCTTCTCCTTCTCCTTTCAACTCCTTCTTCCTACTACTACTCCTTCTCTTCCTCCTTCTCCTTCTCCTCCCCTCCCCTCCTCCTCCTCCCCCCTCCCTCTTCCCCTCCTCCTCCTCCTCCTTCTCCTTTCAACTCCTTCTTCCTACTTCTACTCCTTCCTACTCCTACTCCTTCTCTTCCTCCTTCTCCTCCCTCTCCCCTCCCTCTCCCCTTTCCTCTTCCCCTCCTCCACCTCCTCCTCCTTCTCCATTCAACTCCTCCTTCCTCCGTCTTCTCCTTCCCTTTCTCCTCATTCTTCCTCCTCCTCTTCCTCTTTCTCTTCCTCCTCCTCCTCCTCCTCCTCCCTTCCCCTCCTCCCCTTCTTCCTCCTCCTCCTCCTCTTCCTTCCTCCTTCTACTCCCTTTATGAGCAAGGCAACATGTTGGGACTCAATCAAGTCTTCTTCATAATGACCCTCCTGCCCTGGCAGGGGATAATTAAGACCATTCTTGTTCACCGAATCTCACTCCTTGAAGGACATAACCATCTGCTCTACGGCAGGAATCCAAACATTTTGACCCCTTCCCGAATCTCTCCAAAGAATCCCGAATCCCGAATCTCTCCGAAGGATCCTTTCGAGATCCTGCAGTAGAGATGACCACCAACGGCCTGCTCCGCAAGAAAAATATGGACACTTTCCCTGAAGCCTTTTCAAGGGATGCGTTCACCCTTTAATATTCAGGGTAAGAGTATTTTTCTTTTTCTTTTTTTTCTTTTTGCCGAGGGCTCTTTTGGGGAAAGTGTATCATAATCATCGTCATCATAATAAATACAATTAAGGCCTCCGGGCAGCAGTATAAAAAAAAAAATAGAAGAAATCTAATAATTGCACCTGCTTCAAATTCCACGGACTCCCAGAGCTGTAGCTCTTTGGCCCTAGTTATTGGCAAATCCCTGGTCAGGGAACCTCGCGAAGGGGAGGCAAATACTACGCCTGGTTGACCTCTTGACTGACAAGGTGTTTTGTCCTGTCTGCCTGAACCACTGGTCTGCTTGACAGTAATGGGCACGTGGAAAGGTGACTACGCCTCATTGCTCTTCACCTCACTTGAGAGCGCAAGGCTATTCTAGAACATATGAAGCACCCAGCTTGCTCAGACGAAGGGGGGAGGCGAGGCAGAGAAGTGGCACATATGTTCACATCCTCTCAACTCCTGTTCAAAGCTTTGCAGAGGACCCAATGCAGTTCCAGAGAGACAGCTTGGGGTTTTCTCTGAGGATCTGGTGGGTTGTTGTTGTTTTTTGGCTCAGGCCCTACATGCCGCCTGGAATGAGCGAGTAGCTGAAGCCTCGGTTCACATCACTCATATGGGGGTCTCTACCAGTGTGTCTGCACCGGGGTGCAATTCAGGGGTGAAATGCTCCTGGTTCGGGTAGCGATGGTGGTAGGTGGTTCAGAGAACCGGTAGCAAAAATCCCTGCCCAGCTGAGCCATGTGATCATCAGAGGTGCTTGTTTTTTTTTAACTTATAAAAGCATTTTTTCTTCGGCTGAAAAAATGCTTTTAAAAGTAAAAAAAGCCTCTGACGATCGTGCAACTCAGCTGGGATCGTCAGAGCCTTTTAAAAGCATTTTTTTCTACAACCTCTTCGGGTGAAGAGGTTGTTAAAAAAAATGCTTTTAAAAGGATCTGGCGATCCCAGCTGAGTTGCACGATTGTCAGAGGCTTTTTTTTTTACTTTTAAAGGCAAAATTTTTTTTTTAAAAAAAAGAAAACAAAAGTCTCTGATGATCAGGCAACTCAGCTGGGATTGTCAGAGCCTTTTAAAAGTATTTTTTTTAACAACCTCTTCGATTGACTTGGTTTGTCAGAAGGTTGCAAAAGGGGATCCCAGGACGCTGCAGAAAGCAGAGTTGGAAGGGACCTTGGAGGTCTTCTAGTCCAACCCCCTTTGCTCGAGCAGGAGACCCTATAGAATTTCAGGCATGGTGACCTTGCTTGTCAGGAGTTCATAAAAGGGGATCACATGATCCCAGGACACTGCAACGGTCATAAAGACGAGTCAGTTGTCAAGCATCTGAATGTAAACCACGTGACTCGGGGGTGGGGGATGCTACAATGGTCATAAGTGTGAAAAATGGTCATAAGTCACTTTTTTCAGTGCTGTTGTAACTTTGAACAGTCACTAAAACGAACTTGTTGCAAGTTGAGGACCACCTGCAATGTATTTTGCCCTGCGCGGTGTGTGTATGTGTTAGACTTCTAAATTTCCTTCCATGATTATGATTATGTGTAACAACTAAGCTAAAAACCAAAGAAACCGCATTATAAATTAGTCTTACTAAGCCTTTCCCCCCCGCCCCCTGCAATCCGATGCTGCTGAGTCTTATAATTTGCTTTGCTCTTAGTTAAATCCTTCTTTAGATCCTGTAGCTTCTTATCACGCTGGCTCAAAACTTTGAGATGTGGTATAATACGATATTTTTGTGTTTTGGTTAGGACAGCGGTTCTCAGCCTGTGGGTCGGGACCCCGTTGGGGGTCAAATGACGATTTGCCAGGGGTCGCCTAAGACCATCAGAAATATGGGAAGTATACTTGCGAGTCGAAGAATCGCGCTCCAATGGTTGACTCCACAAGCCATCTGCAGGCTCTTCAAATCGCTAGCCGAATTCGGCTTCAGGCGCGATGAATTAAAAAAGAGAGAAATCTTTGGTCTGATGTCTCCCTCTCAAGCCAGCTGCAATCACTCCCAATTGCTAGCCTAATCTGGCTTCAGGTGCAATAAACTTAATAGGGGAGGAGTCTCCGCTTTAATGCCTCCGTCCTCAAGGCAATCGCAAGCAGTTCAGATCGCTAGCCAATATGGTTTCAGGTGCGATAAATTCAAAATGAAAATAATTTTACGGTTGGGGGTCGCCACATCGTGGGGAATTGTATTAAAGGGGTTGCAGCACTATAAAGGTTGAGAACCACTGGGTTAGGAAGATGGAGCTGCCTCTCAAATCTTTAATGTCTCTCCAGGACTGAAGGTAAAAGTAAATCTCCCCCCCACATTCCACCATCCCCCATTGAAGATCAACTAAAAAACATTGGATGAAGGTACATAGTTGGATAGGGTACATAGTTGGATAGGGTACATAGTTGGATAGGATAGGGAGGCGGTGGCTCAGTGGCTAAGACACTGAAGTTGTCGATCAAAAGGTCGGCAGTTCAGCAGTTCGTATCCCTAGTGCTGCGTAACGGGGTGAGCTCCCGTGGCTTGTCCCAGCTTCTGCCAACCTAGCAGTTCGAAAGCAGGTAAAGGACCTGCCCACGGTGCCTTTGCCAATGAAAATGGAGCTAGGACGCTAACCCAAGCTCCATTTTCATTAGCAGAGCACTCAGGCCACCATAGGTGGCCCCTTCATGAGTGACGTTGAACTGGCCATGCCCCCTGGCCATGCCCAGGTCAAACATAACCCTAATGAAATCGAATTTGATACCCCTGTCCTAGATCCTGATTCCATAAGGTGTTTTTTAAGCAATAGTAGAGAAATGGGCAAATATTGCCATTTCCTGATATACATATTTTTCCAAATTCCAAGACTAGCTCTCAGCTCTCGCCTTTCTTGGTTGACTCGTGTCCAAGAACTCACCAGAATTGACTCTTGATTAGCCTTTTAAGCTCAGCCAAGTACAGCTAGGAATTGCCTTGTTAATGACACTCACACCATAATTATGATCTAGCTTAGCGTGTTCATTTGGAGTTCAGACCTGGTTGGATTCTCTGCATGTGAATAAAAACAATTTAGAGAGTAGGAATTTCAGAGTTTTCAGAGCTTTCTTGCTTTCGTCGTCCTGTCCACGTGGAATTTTTCAAGACTGATAATTTTTGAGGCTTTGATTTCAGGAGGGCATGTGACGCCTTGAAAACATCTCTCTTTCTCTCTCTCTCTCTCTCTCTCTCTCTCTCTCTCTCTCTCTCTCTCTCTTTTCCTCCCTGCCAAAGCTCTGGCACCAAGGGCCTATCAGGAGGCCCTCGTGTGCAGAACATATCATGTGCAAAGCTTGAAAAGCGAAAGGTAATTTGGGGATAGAGTTCCGTCTTTGTCTCTCTCTCTCTTTCATTGGCTGCATCTTCACAGATGCAGCTGGAGTCGAGATAATGCTTAGATTGGTGCCCGAACTGTGGGCCTTTTGTTTCTTGGAATCGCTGGCAAAATAATTTGTGCTGGGTTGCTTGTTGATGTATTTGGACAAGCGTTCAAGCGCAGGCGCATTGATTTTGTTAGAGGGACGGATTAGGCAATGTAATACGATATCAAACCTAGCCGTATACGTTGGCTTTACTAACCCCCAAAAAGAAGAAGGTGAAAGAAAAGGATTTAGATATGATGGGTTCCGGGGTGAAATACTACCAGTTTGGACTGGTTCTCCTGGACCGGTAATAAAAAATGCTACCGGTTCGTACGAACCTGTACTTCCGATGATCAGTTGGGCTGCACAATTTATATTAGCTAGAATCGCCGGATTTCCTGCTTTCTAGCTAATCGAAATCGTGTGGCACAGCGGATTCCCCACCCCCTCGCTGTTCTACTTACCTTTGCAGACTCGGAAGGCTTCAAAATGTTCCTTTTTTAGCGCTGTGCGGGCATGCCTCAGGGGCATATGCGGGCGCGCTCGGTAGCTCACAGAACCGGCAGCAGATTTCAGAGGATTTCACTGCTGGGCGGGTTGTTTTATATGGAGAGAAGAATGGCAATAATGACATTTGTATTATGCAGTTGCTTAGGTCACTGAAAAGCCGTAATGTTTTTATGCCCTCGGTTGTCAGGGATGTTATCCCATTCAGGATTAAATTATTTCAAAACATGAAAGCAAGAGGACTTTGTTTAGCAAGTGAGGCCATTAAGTAAATTCTGCAGTTTGCTTGGGAAGAATTTTAAAGATGCTTTGAGTTTTGAGGTTCTCCTTTGATTGCCTCTGGAAACGATAAACCCAACCTTGGGAGATTTTTCAAGATTGTCCCTCCTAGTGTCATTTATTTCATCCTTGCAAAAAAAGAAAAAGAAAGCAAATATGACAGGGTCACCCCCCTAGTTTGTTTGACGGCTGGATGCAAAAGATTGACTTCTGTCAGGTTTCCGGGTTTTTTACCGTTTAGCCTTCAATAAATGGCCTTGAGGGAAAAAATAATTAGTGACTGCTTAAAGCGAGTTACCCATTTATGAAAGGAGGGGGAGAAAAAAAGAATCTATTATGGTGGTGGCTTTGAAGACCAGGATTCCATATAGCTGTAAGGAACACCAAAAGAAATTTCTCCTTTTAAAAAAATAAAATGAAACGAAATCTGAGTTCTTGTCTGATTATAAATGCAGACCGTTCAGGCAGCATTTGGGGACTGTTCGTGGCAAATTTGAGAAGGTGACATTTGTCTTGGGTTTTGCTATATGCCGATTTTTGACAGCGACAGTAGAAATTTGATACAGACAGAGAAACAGGGACCTTCGAGGTCATCAAGTCGAACGTCCTGCATGAGCAAGAGAGCCTTTATTGTTTCAGACTAACGGCTGTCCAGTCCCTTCTTGAAAGCTTCCAGTGATGGGACACCCACAACTTCTAAAGGCAAACCATTCCACAGGTTGATTGTTCCCACTGTTAGGAAATTTCTCCTTAGTTCTAGATTGCTTTTCTCCCTGATTAGATTCCATCCATTGGTTCTTGTCTTGCCTTCTGATGCTTGTCCCTCTCATCTTTGGGGCAGCCCCTCAAATAGGGGAACACTTCTATCAATGCTGTCACAAAGAGGGGGGTCAACTTATTTTCCAAAGCACCTGAAGAACGGGTGCTATTCAGCAGGTTCTGGCAGGTTCTGCAGATCCGGTAGCAGAAATTTTGAGTAGTTCAGAGAACCGGCAAATGCCACCTCTGGCTGGCCCCAGAGTGGGCTGGGAATGGAGATTTTGCAGTATCCTTCTCTTGGAGTGGGGAGGGAATGGGGATTTTGCAGTATCCTTCCCCTGGAGTGGGGAAGGAATGGGGATTTTGCAGTATCCTTCCCCTGGAGTGGGGAGGGAATGGGGATTTTGCAGTATCCTTCCCCAGGAGTGGGGAGGGAATGGGGATTTTGCAATATCCTTCCCCAGGAGTGGGGAGGGAATGGGGATTTTGCAGTATCCTTCCCCTGGAGTGGGGAGGGAAGGGGGATTTTGCAGTATCCTTCCCCTGGAGTGGGGAATAGAGATTTTGCAATATCCTTCCCCCAGGAGTGGGATGGAAATGGAGATTTTGCAATATCCTTCCCCCAGGAGTAGGGATTTTGCAGTATCCTTCCCCTGGAACGGGGTGGGAATGGAGATTTTGCAGTAACCTTCCCCAAGAGTGGGGTGGGAATGGGGATTTTGTGATATCCTTCCCCCAGGAATGGCGAAGGAATGGGGATTTTGAAGTATTCTTTCCCTGCCACGCCCACCAAGCTACTCCCTGTCACACCTACCAAGCCACATTCATAGAACCAGTAGTAAAAAAAATTTAATTCCACCACTGACCTGAAAGCAGAACAAGAAAACAATGGATGGAAACTAATCAAAGAGAAAAGCAACCTGGAATTAAGGAGAAACTTCCTAACAGTGAGGACAATTAACCAGTGGAACAGCTTGCCACCAGAAGTTTGTGGGTGCTTCAACACTGGAGGTTTTTAAGAAGAGACTGGACAACCACTAGTCTTAAATGGTATAGGATCTCCTGCCTGAGCAGGGGGCTGGACTAGAAGACCTCCAAGGTCCCTCCCGGCTCTATTCTATTCTAATCTTATATTCACTTACTTCAACTTAGGTTTCATTGAATTTGATATGGAATTATTGCTCAAGTTTCCTGAAAAGCCTGTACATTAACGATGGAAGAAACAGCACAGTATCTTTCTCGTGAATTAAAGCCTACTGCAAAAGCCTAAAATTAGCACTTAAAGTGACCGCTGGAATTTTCTTGCCAATCCTGCCCTTTGATTGGCACTGAATCGGTTGCCTTAAAGCCGTCCTCCACTACCCTGATTAAGCCATCAGGGAGGAAAAAAAAATAATCACACACCTTACGTTCTACTTAATGCACCTTTCAGCTTAATTCTTAGACACAATTAATCTTCATTTCTGGTACTGATACTTGCAAATAACCTCCCGCAAAAAAAAAAAAAAGGAGGACACAAGACTGTTCACCCGAAGAGTAAATGTAAGTGGCTCAGTTTGTTTTCTGTCTTTAAAGTTTGCCCACTCTACCTGTGGGTGGGAGGGGGAGGGCAGTGGTGGGTTTCAAATTTTTTTTACTAGCGGTTCTGTGGGCATGTCTTGGTGGGCGTGGCATGTCTTGGTGGGCGTGGCATGTCTTGGTGGGTGTGGCTTGGTGGGCGTAGCATGGGAAGGATACTGCAAAATCCCCATTCCCTCGCCATTCCTAGGGGAAAGATATTGCAAAATCTCCATTCCCACCCCACCCCAGGGAAAGGATACTGCAAAATCCCCATTCCCTCCCCACTCCAGAGGAAGGTTACTGCAAAATTCCCATTTCCTCCCAATCAGCTGGGCCTCTGGTGGCTCAGCAGACTAAGTTCTGTCTGTTATTAACACAGCTGCTTGCAATTACTGCAAGTTCAAGTCCCACGAGGTCCAAGGTTGACTCAGCCTTCCATCCTTTATAAGGTAGGTAAAATGAGGACCCAGATTGTTGGGGGCAATAAATGTGACTTTGTATATAATATACAAATGGATGAAGACTATTGGTTAATACAGTTTAAGCCACCCTGAGTCTTCGGAGAAGGGCGGGATATAAATTCAAATTAAATTAAGTTTTTTTTTATTTTTTCAGGAAAAGTTACAAGTTTTTCTGAGAGTAGAATGGATTTTGGAAAAGTGCTGATGACTAGAGCTTTTGCTAAATGTTTCCACTATGGACTTTCCATTATTGGTGAGTCATGCTTGACAAAATTTAAAAGAAAAAAGAACGAAAATTCAATCTTCCAAATCTGAAGTGCTTCCCACCTTCCAAAAAAAAAACAAAAAAACCCCTCAGGACTGAAGGCCATGAACTCCCCCGGAACCCAACTTCCACTAGGCAGTTTATAGACAAAATAGGCCTTCTAGAAAATCTCTTTACCACCCTGGCTAGTGCAACCCAGCAGAGTTTTAGAAATGGTTAATTGCCTGCTGTTCTCACCCCACCAATTTAAAATTGCCGCGGAGTTATCTAAGGTCAAATCCCTGGTAAAACCATTCGTGCATCATGGGCTTTTGTTCAAAACGATTGGGGGAATTGTATGGCATCTAATCAAATGGAGCTGCACGCACTATGGTTTTCTAAGGAAATTGCAGTTATCTATTGGAAATATTTTTAAAAGGAAATAGCAATGCCTTTAGAGTAGGAAATAAAATGAACGTGTAATAAAAAGAACACGAAAAAGGTGCCTGACACAATCTCTGATGAGATTAAGCAGGGATGTAATCGGGGCCAGAAGATGCAAATCAAAGCAATGAAATTTAAAAAATGGAGGCTCCCTTTATGCCACTGAATAAGGCCCATATCCCAAACAGAATGGATGGAGGGATGGATGGATGAAATTTTGCCTGGCATCTTTATTATTTTTCTACTAGTTTTATGAGTGTGATTTTATGTTTGTTGATTGCAAGATAACAACCATATAAATGTAAATGTAAAGGTTCCCCTTGCACAAACGTGCTAGTCGTTCCTGACTCTAGGGGGCAGTGCTCATCTCTGTTTCAAAGACGAAGAGCCAGCGCTGTCTGAAGACATCTCCGTGGTCATGTGGCCGGCATGACTCTATGCCAGAGGCACACGGAACGCTGTTCCCTTCCCACCAAAGGTGGTCCCTATTTTTTCTACTTGCATTTTTTACGTGCTTTCGAACTGCTAGGTTTGCAGAAGCTGGGACACGTAACGGGAGCTCACCCCGTTACGCGGCAGTACTAGGGATTCGAACCGCTGAGCTGCTGACCTTTGGATCGACAAGCTCAGTGTCTTAGCCACTGAGCCACCACATCCCTTAACAACCATATAGCTTTACGCAATTAATCGATCGATCAAGGTATAGGTGGATGAAGCACTATTTCAAATGCAAACAAGGACTTCAAGTAGCGCTCCAGAAGTCTTCAGTCTCGGTGCCAGTTATGTGGAAGCAAAAACAAAAACAAAAAACTTTTGGGAGATCTTGTTTGAACCCGCAGACCAGGTGGGTTCAATTAGACACCAGGGCAGAACCTCCGTACTTCTGAAACAGGAATTCTTCAATGCAAGGAAGATGAAACATTGTTGTCAGGTATGAAGAATCGGGACCACATGATATGTTCCAATCAAGCTGATTTATTGCACATGCCTAAACACAAAATAGTCAACTAATAGTAGGCAATAAACTGGTCCTAGGTAAGAGTTTGGTTTTCCCAGTTGTAAGGTATGGCTGTGAAAGTTGGACCATAAGGAAGGCTGAGTGCCAAAGAATTGAGGCCTTTTGAACTCTGGTGCTGGAGAAGACTCCTGCGAGTCCTAGAGGAGATCAACCCTGACTGCTCTTTAGAAGGCCAGATCCTGAAGAGGAAACTCAAATACTTTGGCCACCTAATGAGAAGGAAGGACTCACTGGAGAAGAGCCGAATGCTGGGAAAGATTGAGGGCAAAAGAAGAAGGGGACGGCAGAGAACAAGGTGGCTGGATGGAGTCACTGAAGCAGTGGGCATGAGATTAAATGGACTTCAGAGGATGGTAGAGGACAGGAAGGCCTGGAGGAACTTTGTCCATGGGGTCACAATGGGTTGGACACGACTTCGCGACTAACAACAACAACAAGGTAAGAGTTAATGGAATTCAAAAGGGGTTGGATTTAGATCATTTGTGGGAACGTAATGACTCCATACTGATTCCTCTCTTGACTCCACCCTCAGGTTCCGCCTATCCCTTCTCCTAAATATCCATCCAAATAGTGTTGTGATTTTTTTAAATAATAATAATAACAATAACAATAACAATAACAATAACAATAACAATAACAATAATAATAATAATAATAATAATAATAATAATACTTCTTTTGGCCTCTGAAAAATCTACCGAAATGGTTTCTAATTACATCAAAGCAAGAGAGGGCCCAGTACTGCCTCATTTCCAAGTGTTTGCATGTACATTTCTAACACCCTCAGTCTCCATTTCTGCCATCGGAATCTTCTCTTCAAGAGGTAGTTATCGAAGATACTGGCACCATTTCCTTCCGTGGAAGGAGATAATACGTATTATTTGCCAAAGTAAATTTGACATTAATTAGCAGGATTCTCACTGGCAGAGACTCCTACTGAGAAGCAGATGCGTCTCCGTCTCTCAGCTCTTTTTCCTCCTGCTGTGAAGAACCCTAGAAGACTGGATTCTCGGTGACTAGCTTCCCTGTCATGACGGCTGTGTGAAAACTGACGATCACTTTCACTACTGAGAGTGGATCTCGAAAACTCTGTCCACGCTGTAAATGGAGTTTATTTGAAAGGAAATAAAGCTATTTCCACAATTGTCGGGTCACTTTCGAGAGTTTTGACATCAAAGATGTCAACTTTCCAAACTCCTTAAGGCTTAAGCGATGTACAAACGAATATTCTCTTTTAGACTTTGAAGCAAAGAATGGGAACTAAGTGAATGGTTCAACCAGAGACAGCTGCCAGTCCTTCTGTCTCTCTCACACGCTTATACGTGCAAATATAGCCCCAAACTTACCAAGTATCTATTTTTGAATGCTGCTAGCAATCTTACAATAGTAAAGTTTGAGATTTCTCTGTTGTGATAGACATTGATATAAAGCCACCTTACTATATCCAGGATAGGAACCTCAAGATCAAAGAAAGAATAAGGTAAAGGTTAAGGTTCCCCTCGCACATACGTGCTGGTCGTTCCTGACTCTAGGGGGCGGTGCTCATCTCCATTTCAAAGCCGAAGAGCCAGCGCTGTCAGAAGACGTCTTCGTGGTCATGTGGCTGGCATGACTCAATGCCAAAGGCGCACGGAACGCTGTTCCCTTCCCACCAAAGGTGGTCCCTATTTTTCTACTTGCATTTTTTACATGCTGTCAAACTGCTAGGTTGGCAGAAGCTGGGACAAATAACAGGAGCTCACCCTGTTATGCAGCACTAGGGATTCGAACCACTGAATTGCCAACCTTTCGATCGACAAGCTCAGCATCTTACCCACTAAGCCACTGTGTCCCTTAATGGCTTACATGTGTTCTAATTTGGAATAATCCTCAATGCAAAATTTGGGTATTATTTACAGCAGTACAAAACTCTAAAGAAATCATTGCCCAGCAGATCTTTGAGAGAGTCCAACTAAAGATGACACACCAGGTCTTTGATTTATATCTGGGGGATAAAAAAACCAAGGAGATCTGAAAGTTCTGGGTCACTGTGATTTATTTCACGGATTCTTCTGAGCAGCTTCTATTTCGCCCACATTCTGTGTCCAAAGCACAGTAGATCTTTTATTTCTAGCCTTTAAAAGGGTTGCAGCTGCTTCCCACTTCTATGGAAAAGATCTTTGTCCATAAGCAACGTTTCTTGTCGAGGGATCCATACAGCCCTGGTACCATTCCTCAGATTCTACCCTATACTGGAATGTAAGCCCCAACCTTTCTTTACTCCATTCCACCAAACTTCCACAGGAGTCTCCAACAACCACAAGTAAACCCTTGAAGAACCTTCTCATGAACATCTTAGCAAAGAGGCTGTTCCATACTCTTTAAGTAGACCCATAACCTGAGATATTAATAATATAACAACAGAGTTGGAAGGGACCTTGGAGGCCTTCTAGTCCAACCCCCTGCCAAGGCAGGAAACCCTACACCATCTCAGGCAGATGGTTATCCAACATTTTCTTAAAAATTTCCAGTGTTGGAGCATTTACAACTTCTGCAGGCAAGTCGTTCCACTTATTAATTGTTCTAACTGTCAGGAAATTTCTCTTTAGTTCTAAATTGCTTCTTTCCTTGATCAGTTTCCACCCATTGCTTCTTGTTCTACCCTCAGGTGCTTTGGAGAACAGCCCAACTCCCTCTTCTTTGTGGCAACCCCTGAGATATTGGAACACTGCTATCATGTCTCCCCTAGTCCTTCTTTTCATTAAACTAGACATACCCAGTTCCTGCAACCATTCTTCATATGTTTTAGCCTCCAGTCCCCTAATCATCTTTGTTGCTCTTCTCTGCACTCTTTCTAGAGTCTCAACATCTTTTTTACATCGTGGCGACCAAAACTGGATGCAATATTCCAAGTGTGGCCTTACCAAGGCATTATAAAGTGGCACTAACACTTCACGTGATCTTGATTCTATCCCTCTGTTTATGCAGCCCAGAACTGTGTTTACCTACCTTCCTAGATAGATAGTATCAGGTGCACCATGAGGTCTTCTTGCAAGGAGGGTGGCTTGGATTGGCCCCTGATAATTACTGTCCCTTGAGAGCATAAGACAGCTCTCTAGTGAGTTGCCTTTGACTTTATTTATGGCCCAAGGATCACCAATTCCTTATTTATGTGTCTTGCAATGGGTAATCTTGGCATAAGGTAAAGGTTCCCCTCGCACATATGTGCTACTTGTTCCTAACTCTAGGGGGCGGTGCTCATCTCTGTTTCAAAGCCGAAGAGCCAGCGCTGTCCAAAGACCTCTCCATGGTCATGTGGCCGGCATGACTCAATGCCAAAGGCGCACAGAACACTGGTACCTTCCCACCAAAGGTAGTCCCTATTTTTCTACTTGCATTTTTTACGTGCTTTCGAACTGCTAGGTTGGCAGAAGCTGGGACAAGTAACGGGAACTCACACTGTTACGCGGCGCTAGGGATTTGAACCGCTGAACTGACCAACCTTTCGATCGACAAGCTGAGCCTCTTAGCCACTGAGTCACAGTGATTCCCTTGGTAATCTTGGCATCAGCACACATTATTTTAATTTATTGGATTCAATTATCTTTCCCCTAATTCCGTCTTGCCGTCATTTTGTCTTCCAAATCCCTGTGAACTCCGAAATCCGTATTCTGTATCAACCAAACAGTAGAAACATCTCGTCAATGTCCAAGATCAAAAAGAGTTAAAGACCCCGAAAAAAGGCATAATCTTGAGCCCTAGTGAACCGATTATGAACCCTGGGTTAGTTGGAGCCCCGGTTCAGATGGACCTCTATCCAAGTCGGTTTCTGTGTTCAGAGAAAGAATTGGGTTGACATTCAAAAGTGAGGCAAAGATGTCAAGAAAAGAAATAAACACCTCAATGCACAAAAGAGGTTTGAAAAAATATGAACAATCTGACATCCAGAATGAACCATAGGGTGCTTCCTTCCTTGTCTGTTTTTTGCCTTTGTTTCCTGGAATTTTCTTTCATTTTTTAATCCAATTTTTTTTTAATTTTTATTTTGATTCAGACATTATCTTCCATTAAACAGTGTGTCGTCTGGGTACAAATATTTTGTGCAAATATTTTATACAATAACAATTACAGTTTACAGTCATATTTATTATTTTATCTATTCTTGACTTAATACTAGGTGGCTCAGGAGCTAGGACGCTGAGCTTGTCACTTGAAAGGTCAGCAGTTCAGCGGTTCGAATCCCTAGTGTTGCGTAATGCAGTGATCTCCCGTTACTTATCCCAGCTTCCACCAACCTAGCAGTTCAAAAGGACGTAAAAAATGCAAGTAGAAAAAATAGGGACCACCTTTGGTGGGAAGGTAACAGTGTTCCGTGCACCTTTGGCATTTAGTCATGCCGGCCACATGACCACGGAGACGTCTTTGGACAGTGCTGGCTCTTCGGCTTTGAAACGGAGATGAGCACTGCCCCCTAGAGTCGGGAACGACTAGCACGTATGTGTGAGGGGAACCTTTACCTTTTCCTTTAACTTAATACTAATAGTAAAAATACCATACCTAATACCACAACATTCCTTAACTTATTTAACTTTATTAAAATGTTTTCTCTATTTCACTCCTCCGCTTTTTTCCACTTTTCATATTTATTCTCTAACCATTGATAAAATAATTCCCATATGTTATAATAATCAGATCATCCCTTCTCTTTCATTTCAAGTGTTCTTGACATTTCTGCACATTCTAGTATTTTCCTAATCACATTCTCATCCATAGGGATCTCTTCATTTTTCCAATTTTGTGCAAATACAATCCTGGAATTTTCATTATTCATGATCTGTATGGCATATAGGGTGATAGTTCAGCAGAATACAATGCGGCTATTGCAGGCTAACTATGCACAGTGCCAGCAGTTCGAGTCTCACCGGCTCAAGGTTGACTCAGCCTTCCAGCCTTCTGAGGCCGGTAAAATGAGTATCCAGATTGTTGGGGGCAATACGCTGACTCTGTGAATCGTGTAGAGAGGGCTGTAAAGCACTATCTAAGCGGTATATGTCTAAGTGCTATCGCTATGCAGCACAGGATTACCTTTTAATCAGGGGTGGGTTTCAAAAAAATTTACTACTGGTTTTGTGGGCATGGCTTGGTGGGCGTGGCATGGATTGGTTGGCATGGATTGGTGGGCATGGCAGGGGAAGGTTACTGCAAAATCCCCATTTCCTCCCAATCAGCTGGGACTCGGGAGGCAGAGAATAGATGGGGGCGGGGCCAGTCAGAATTTTACTACTGGTTCTCCAAACTACTCAAAATTTCCACCACCAGTTCTCCAGAACTGGTCAGAACCTGCTGAAACCCACCTCTGCTTTTAATCCCAACTTTCCCCCTTTATAATATTTTCGGTGAGTTTGATGAAGCCCCGTAGACAAGAAGCCCATTTTTAGAAGTTAAAACCTCGTTCACATTGTTAAATGAACCATGTGGCTGCTAAGCAAATCTAGCTTCCCCCCGCATTGTCAGAAACCAGTTGGGAAAGTCACAGATGGCAATCGCATGACTTCAGGATGTTGCAAATGTTATAAATACATGCTAGTCAGGGGTGGGGCTGCTGGGGGTTCGCAGGGGTTCGGGAGAACCTCTAGCTAAGATTCTGTGCAATTCGGAGAACCCCCAAATACCATTCCTGGCTGGCCCCTCCCACCCCTCCCCTCCCAGGAGTCACCACACAGCTCATTTTGGATGCAGATAAGGGCAGGGCACGTGCGGAGGCTCAGGGAGGGTGAAAAAGAGGCCTACCAGAAGTTCGGGAAGGCCGGAAACGGGCCCATTTCTGTCCTCCGGAGGGCCTCCGAAGCCTGGGGAAGCCATTTTTGCCTTCCTGGAGGCTCAAGGAAAGCCTCCAGAGCCTGGGGAGGGCAAACCACCACCCCCGCCGTGGTGCAGGAGGCTGACTAGGCCACGCCCACCATGGCCACGCCCACCTAGCAACTGGGCAGAGAACCCCTTGCTAAAATTTTTGAAGCCCACCCCTGACGCTAGTTGCCAAGTACCCAAATTTAGGTCAGGTGACCAAGGGAATTCTGCGACAGGTGTAAGCGTGGAAGATTAGTCTTGAGTCATCTTTTTTTTCCCCCCCCAGTCCTGTTCTAACCACGATCAGTTTGCTAAACGACCTATATATTCTGCATTAAGTTTCACCCTTTTTTTTAGATTAACATATTTTTGCACTGTGTTTTTTTTTTCTCCCCGTCATTACTACTCAAACTCATTTGCAAAGTTTATGAGAAGCATAGTGAGTTGATTGGCCACTATAGATTCTACTTGCCGGAGTTTAGTAATATAGCTCTGGCATGAGCCACTAAATAGCCTTATTCACTTCGCTCCGTGTTTTTCATTGGTTATGAAGACCCATAAAATCTTATTTAAGAAATTCATTGCTGTTATAAATTGGCTTCCCTATTGATTTTTAGGCAGGCCTCCTTTTCCCCTGGCAGCTGTGTTTTCTGGTTTTTAAGTGCAAACTCAGCTCGCGGTTGCTTGCAGTCAGAAGACCAAACTGACTCAACTTGGGTTTGTACCATTTGTCTTGTTTTATTGTCTTGATTTGTGCTGCGTGCATTAAAACAACAACAACAACAACAAAACATCCTGTGGGCTATCTTAGATTTATAGCTCTTTTCCTTTCATTTTGCAAAATCAGAATAAAAATAACAAAGGGAAATAATTAAGGCATGGTGCACACACAAACACGGGCACACATGCAGGATTTTGAAGGCAGGGTATGTTTGTTGAACTCATGTCTGGCGTTTTGTTAGCTGAAACTCCTTTAGTTTTCAGCTGAAAATCAGTTTGGTCTGGATTCAACCTGTCCTTCCTTCCTTCCTTCCTTTCTCCCTCTCTCCCTCCCTCCTTCCATCTCTCATTTTTCCTTCCTTCCTTCCTTCCTTCCTTCCTTCCTTCCTTCCTTCCTTCCTTCCTTCCCTTTTTCCCTCCCTCCTTCCTTCCCTCTTTCTTGCCTCCCTCCCTCCCTCCCTCCCTTTTCTTCCTTCCTTCCTTCCTTCCTTCCTTCCTTCCTTCCTTCCTTCCTTCCTTCCTTCCTCCTTTCCTCATACTCTGTTCTTCTTTCCCTCCCTCCCTCCTTCCTTCCTTCCTTCCTTCCTTCCTTCCTTCCTTCCTTCCTTCCTCCCTCCCTCATTTTCCTTCCTTCCTTCCTTCCTTCCTTCTTCTTGCCTCCTCCTCCTTCCTTCCTTCCTTCTTCCTCCCTCCTCCTTCCTTCCTTCCTTCCTCCTCCTTCCTTCCTTCCTTCCTTCCTCCTCCCTCCTCCCTCCCTCCCTGCCTCCCTCCCTCCCTCCCTTCCTTCCTTCCTTCCTATGTTCCACAATAGGTGCTGATGATTTTAAGTCTGTATTGATGGAGATGATCAGAATTCAATATAAATTCCATCTTGATGGTGGGTTAGCTAAAAAAGATGGTAGGGGTGTGATGTCCAAAGTTCTTGATTTGGACAGATTGTAGTTATATTGTGTATCTGTGTGTTTCCATTTTTATCACAAATAAGTCTTTACAACTAATCAATGAGGATGTATGCTTCCAGACAATATGAGGTATAACTCTTAGCTAGAATTCTTGATGGTTTTTCATGTAGTGGTACGTGTTAGCCATACAAGTATATCCTCGCTCAAAAGTCCAGGCATCTTAACTTTGCATTGCAACATGTGGGCATCCTTAAGAATGGTGCATATTCCACAAACCTTGTTCTAGAGTTCCTAAACTGGCCATCTGTGCTGAATAAAGTGTGTGTGTGTGTGGGGTCTAATTAAGGGGCGTGCATAAGAGCACCAGCGTGCCTACCGTACCTGTCCTAATGTTCCTTTTGATTGTATCTAATTCATTATTATTATTATTTTATTATTTATTTGATTTTTATACCGCCCTTCTCCCGAAGGACTCAGGGCGGTGTACAGGCAAAATAAAACAAACAATACAAAGTACAATTTAAAATGCAATTTAAAAAACTTATTTAAATTAGCCTGCAAATTTAAAATTTACCATACACTAAAAATCCCATTTAAAATTAATAAAAATAAAAATTTGACATTTAAAATTCAATTCAAGCCAGCCCCGCGCGGATGAAAAGGTGTGTCTTCAGTTCGCGGCGGAAAGTCCGAAGGTCAGGTATTTGGCGTAAACCCGGGGGAAGCTCGTTCCAGAGTGTGGGAGCCCCCACAGAGAAGGCCCTTCCCCTGGGGGCCGCCAGCCGACATTGTTTGGCGGACGGCACCCTGAGAAGTCCCTCTCTGTGAGAGCGTACGGGTCGGTGGGAGGCATGTGGTAACAGCAGGCGGTCCCGTAGGTACCCAGGCCCTAAGCCATGGAGCGCTTTAAAGGTCGTAACCAACACCTTAAAGTGCACTCGAAAGGCCACAGGTAGCCAGTGCAGTCTGCGCAGGAGCGGTGTTACATGGGAGCTACGCGTAGCTCCCTCTATCACCCGTGCAGCTGCATTCTGGACTAACTGAAGCCTCCGAGTGCACTTCAAGGGGAGCCCCATGTAGAGAGCATTACAAATATGGTTATTTCATGCTTATACTTATATATACTGTTGTGTTTGACAAATAAATAAATAAATGAATGAATAAATAATCCCACTGTTAGATCATAGGTCAGATTTAACTGTCAGCCCAACTGAATCCCATACATGAAATGAAAGGGGATGTCACTATTGTGGCCCGCCAGCAGCCAGGAGAGCTAGCAGCAGAGTTGAACAGGTTGGGGAGGAACATGGGCCAGTCCTGGAGTCTGGGGAAGGCTCTAATGAAGGCTCCGCATTGGAGGCAGAGAGGAGGCCAGGGCTGTATGCCAGTTATCAGCTGCCTTTGGAGTCAGACATCAGTGAGGCAGACAAACAGCTGGAGCCTGTTCCCAATGTGCGCATGCGCAGAGTTGCCAGACGAAGGGAACAGCTGAAGAACAAGGGTCGACTTGGGAGTAAGGCCACAGGCGGATGATGAATGGCCCCTCCCAGAGGGGAGCAAAAGGGCAGTGGAGTTTGCAGGAGAAAATTCATTCGCTTAATTGGTTTTGTGACCCCTTGCCAAGTTTTGAAGATATTGGCCTGACAGCTCCCCAAGCCAGATAAGGTCAGTGATTATAAATCCCCCCCCCCCTTGAAAGTCTTCGCTGGATGTGACTGAGAACAATTCACAGTAACTTAATAAAAAGGGGGTTTTGTCGCTACAAAGAGTCTGCTTCATGGTTTGGAGAAGTCTAGGTCAGAACAGTCCCCTTACGTATTACAGGGGGCCGTCTCTGGCGGGACCAAGAAGGCCTTCTCTGTGGTGGCTCCTTTCCTATGGAAAATCATACCTGTAGACATAAGATTGGCCTCCATCTTGACACCCTTCTAAAAGGCCCTGAAGATGTGTTTTTGTCAGCCAGCCTGGGGAATTCAGGGTGAAATGGATCTTGTCAAGAAATTGCTTTGATTGTCATCACCAGGAGTGACGGGTTTTTAATATTTGGGGTTTTATTTCTGTAAGAGTCAGTTGGGTGGCCATATCCATTTTCTTCACAAACAAATCAAAGAAATATTGATTAACCTCAGGCTGTAAAACCTCCAGATTTGAAGCTAATGTTGATTTCGTTGCTTTACTATGATTTAACTTTGGGATGATGATTATTCCCCATATGTTATAAACCCCTTCCAATATCAAACTTATCAATTTGGCATCAGATTCTGACTTAAGTATGGTTGTAAGGCTTTAGACTGAGCAAAAAAAAATATATATCCTGGCATTTTTCCTGTTTCTTCAATTTCTTGAAACAAACTCCAGAATAAGCTGCCTGTATCTGATGATTTATCAGCTGAGCAGCTGGGGAGTAATTAATATTGCTTAAAAAACACTTTTAATTTTCAGGTATTGTTACCTTCAGCCTTTTTTTTTTCTTTTGTTATTGGTTTTTTTTTTCCCCTCCAGGCTGACTTACTTTAATCCCCCAATTTTTTCTCTCCGTGTTTTAACTTTTATGTTATCACCTTAATTATACAGTCTTCGGAGCTTTCAGAATAGCTAATGAAAGTTATTTACTTTCATTAATGATAGTTTCTGTTCATTTCTCTGTTTCTGAGAAAGGAAGCCCGTTACGGGAAATTTTGCAAGATTGGGTGGAAATCCAAAGGCGTGTAAGACAAGGAGAAATAGGGTGGGTGGGTGGGTGGGGGACTGAAAAGAATAAAAGGTATTTCAGAGAAAGTACTTACTCAGAGATAAAAGCTACGACACAGTGACAATTCTCAAGGAAAAATAATATGAGCAGAGAGACGAGAAAAAAGAGAAAGGAAAATGTTCATTTGTGGGAAAAGAAGCATTGTCATGCACATTAGATTGCTGACACAGAAATAAAAGTGCATTTCATGCTCCCAACTTGAAAATATTTCATGTCGAGCAACTTCTATTGATTTTCACTGAGTTAATATCAAATGAACATACTTAATGTTCAGAGCTGTAGGTTAATTTATGAATTTACGTATCATTTGTAAGTGAAACGCCAGTCTCTGAAAATAACCTTAGTGGCGCTAGCAATATTAACAAATTAACAGAGTTGGAAGGGACCTTGTAGGTCATTTAGTCCAACCCCCCACCCCCTGCCTAAGCAGGAGATCTTACAACCATTTCTGACAAATGGCAGTCCAGTCTCTTCTTGAAAGCTTCCGGTGATGAAGCTCTCATGACTTCTGAAGGCAACTTCTGTTCCATGGGTTGATTGTTCTCACTGTCAGAAAATTTCTCCTTACTTCCAGGTTGAATCTCTCCTTGTTCAGTTTCCATCCATTATTCCTTATCTGGCCTTCAGGTGCCTTGGAAAACAGATTGACCCCTCCTCCTCTCTGGGGCAGCCCCTCAAATATTGGAAGGCTGCTATCACCTCTCCCCTGGTCCTTCTCTTCCCTAGACTAGCCAGGCCCAGTTCCTGCAACCGTACATCGTATGTTTTAGCCTCCAGTCCCTTAATCATCTTGGTTGCTCTTCTCTGCACTCTTTCTAGAGTCTCAACATCTTTTGTATAGTGTGGTGACCAAAACTGGATGCAGGATTCTAGGTGTGGTCTTACTAAGGCTTTATAGAGTGATATTAGTACCTCACTTGATCTTAATTGTATCCCTCTGTTAATGCAATTTAGGATAGGCTTGCCTTTTTTAGCTGCCACTGCATACTGCTGGCTCATATTTAGCCAGTTGTCCACTAAGACTCCAAGATCCCTCTCACAGTTATTGCTATTAAGCTCGGTTTCATCCAGTCTATATGTGTGCTCTTGGTTTTTCTTGCCTACGTAGAAGACTTTACTTTTCTCTACATTGAATTTCGTTTTGTTAGATAGGGGGCAGTGTTCAAGTCTGTCAAGACTTGTCTGGATCTTGAGCCTATCATCTAGGGTGTTGGCTATTTATTTATTTTATTTATTTATTTGTCAATCGTATATAAGATAACAGGTAAAAGTATAAACATAATTTGGATACATGAGAAGAGTAAGTAAAAAGGAATATTAGGACCTGCATGCCTACCGTGGCTCCCATATAACACCGATCCTGCGCAGGCTGCACTGGCTACCTGTGGTTTTCCGAGTGCACTTCAAGGTGTTGGTTACCACCTTTAAAGCACTCCATGGCATAGGACCGGGATATCTTCGGGACCGCCTTCTGTTACCACATGCCTCCCACCGACCGGTACGCTCTCATAGAGAGGACCTCCTCAGGGTGCCGTCAGCCAGACAATGCAGGCTGGCGACCCCCAGGGGGAGAGCCTTCTCTGTGGGGGCACCTACCCTCTGGAATGAGCTTCCCCCAGGACTTCGACAACTTCCAGACCTCCGGACTTTTCGCCGCGAGCTTAAAACATATCTATTCTTTCGAGCAGGACTGGCTTAATAGGGTTTTAAATATGGATTTTATTGGGGTTTATTTTATATTTTGTATTGTATTTTAAATTTAGGCTATTGGAATAAGTTTTTTATAATATTGTTTTTATTGAATGTATTGTCTTTATTTTATCTGCCTGTTCACCGCCCTGAGTCCTCCGGGAGAAGGGCGGTATACAAATTAAATTATTATTATTATTATTATTATTACCGTCCCTGTATATAGAGATGCATGGCGATAGAGATGTGTAGGGAATACAGTCCAATTAATTAATTTAACTTTTGGTATGGAGGTCATCTTAAAGAAAGCAGGTGAGATATGAAAAACATGCCATTATGGTCTTGGCTGATGTCAGGCTCCGAAAACCAAGAAAGAAAAATTGAGATGCTTCTAAGCAGTGTCCTTTATTGTTCCTCACCCACTGACAGAATCTTGCCAAACTAAAGCAACTACTTGCATCATTAAAGATATTCTCTGAGAATCGTTAGGGGTGAGCCTGGTTAACTCTCTTCCTCCCAACCAAACTACATAAACTTTGCTGTCTCTTGTTCCTCTGGAAAACAGCCCCTCCCTTCTGGGAATCCAGACTACACTCCACTACAGTGTCCTCATCAGCATGGCGATCTTCCCAGAATGAAGGATCGTTCCCTTTGGTGGCATTCTTGGGTAGATGAATGTCTTCCCATTATCTTAACAGTGAGGACAATTAACCAGTGGAACACCTTGCCTCCAGAAATCATGGGCACTCCATCACTGGATGTTTTTAAGAAGAGTCTAGACCAGGGGTGGGCTTCAAACATTTTAGCAAGGAGTTTTCTGCCCGGTTGCTGAGTGGGTGTGGCCATGGTGGGCTTGGCCTATTTGACCTGTCAAAAACAGATCATGCCAGACTAATCTTATCGCATTCTTTGACAAAATGACAAAATTAGTAGACCAGAGGAATGCTGTTGATATAATTTACTTGGACTTCAGTAAAGCATTTGATAAAGTAGACCATAACCTACTACTAGATAAAGTAGAAAAATGTGGGTTAGACAGCACCACCACCAGATGGATTCGTAACTGGCTGACCAACCGTACTCAACGTGTAGTCCTCAACGGAACTACATCCACATGGAGGGAAGTATGCAGTGGAGTACCCCAAGGCTCTGTTTTAGGCCCAGTACTCTTCAACATCTTCATCAATGACTTGGGCGAGGGGATAGATGGGGAACTCATCAAATTTGCAGATGACACCAAGCTGGCAGGAATAGCCAACACTCCAGAAGATAGGCTCAAGTTACAGAAAGATCTTGACAGACTTGAACATTGGGCGCTATCTAACAAAATGAAATTCAACAGTGAAAAAAGTAAGGTTCTACATTTAGGCCAAAAAAACAAAATGCACCAATACCGTATATGTGGTACCTTGCTCAATAGTAGTACCTGTGAGAGGGATCTTGGAGTCCTAGTGGATAACCATTTAGATATGAGCCAGCAGTGTGCAGCAGCTGTTAAAAAAGCCAACACAGTTCTGGGCTGCATAAACAGAGGGATAGAATCAAGATCACGTGAAGTGTTAATACCACTTTATAATGCCTTGGTAAGGCCACACTTGGAATATTGCATTTAATTTTAGTCGCCACGATGTAAAAAAGATGTTGAGACTCTAGAAAGAGTGCAGAGAAGAGCAACAAAGATGATTAGGGGACTGGAGGATAAAACATATGAAGAACGGTTGCAGGAACTGGGTATGTCTAGTTTAACAAAAAGAAGGACTAGGGGAGACATGATAGCAGTGTTCCAATATCTCAGGGGCTGCCACAGAGAAGTGGGAGTTGGGCTGTTCTCCAGAGCACCTGAGGGTAGAACAAGAAGCAATGGGTGGAAACTGATCAAGGAAAGAAGCAACTTAGAACTAAGGAGAAATTTCCTGACAGTTAGAACAATTAATCAGTGGAACGACTTGCCTGCAGAAGTTGTGAATGCTCCAACACTGGAAATTTTTAAGAAAATGTTGGATAACCATCTGACTGAGATGGTGTAGGGTTTCCTGCCTGGGCAGGGGGTTGGACTAGAAGGCCTCCAAGGTCCCTTCCAACTCTGATGTTATGTTATGTTAAGGACCTCCTGCACCATGGCGGTAGGGGGGCATTTTTGCCCTCCCTGGACTTTGGAGGGTTTCCTCGAGCCTCTGGGAAGGCGAAAACTGCCTCCCCAGGCTCCGGAGGCCCTCTGGAGGCTGGAAATGGGCCCGTTTACAGCCTTTCTGAACTTCCGGTAGGCCTGTTTTTTGCCCTCCTGGAGCCTCCACATACACCCTGCACTTACCTGCATCCAAAACAGGCTTTGTGGGGACTCCTGGGAGGGGTGGGCGGAGCAGGGCAGGGCGGGGCCACCTAGGCGTGGGATTTGGGGGTTCTCCAACCTGCACAAAATTTTAGCTAGAGGTTCTCCCAGACCCCTGCGAAACCCCAGCAGCCCACCCCGGTCTAGACACTCACTTATCTAAATTGGTATAGGTTCTCCTGCTTGAGCAGAGGGCTTGACTACAAGACCTCCAAGGTCCCTTCCAGCTTATTCTATTCTATTCTTCTCCTTGTGCCAGGAAGCTGCCCCCACAACTGCTAAATGTTGGTCCCTGCTTGTACAAGGGGCACGCGCGCAGGGCAATACAAAATTTGGAGTTTGAACAACGAAAAACCCTTTGTAAATAAATACGGATTGTCAGTTTTTCATAAAAGGATCAGCTTGGAAATGAATAGCTTTGCGAGTGGTCTTACGGCGACAACAGGACAGTAGTATTACGAATATTTCATCCCTTAATATAGCTCACCTTTAATTCTTTACAAAAGATTAAGGAAGTGTTTTCTTGAGAAAGGGAGGAAGGAGTGCAAAAGCTGACTCCGAGAAGAAGCGAAAAAACCTGTCCAGACTCTTCAACTCAGCTGCAATCTAAGCAGGGTGCAGCAGGGAGAGATCAGGTCTGAACGATGCAGCCTTGTGTAAGAGATACCCTATCATGTGAGAATGAAATGCATCTTACTCTTCCCAAGCCACCCTGAGTAATAAGTTGAAACCATTGTTGGTGATCTCCTTTATCTTCCCTCCCTCCCTCCCTCCCTATTTATTTATTTCCTCCCTCCCTCTTTCTTTCCCTCCACTTCCTTCCTTCCTTCTTTCCTTCCCTCCTTCCCTCCCTCCCTCCCTCCCTATTTATTTAATTATTTTCTCCCTCCCCTCTCTCTGTCCCTCCTCTTTCTATCTCTCTCTTCCTCCTTTTCTTTCTTTCTTTCTTTCTTCCTCCACTTCCTTCCTTCCTTCTTTCCTTCCTCCTTCCTCCCTCCCTCCCTCCCTATTTATTTAATTATTTTCTCCCTCCCCTCTCTCTGTCCCTCCTCTTTCTATCTCTCTTCCTCCTTTTTCTTTCTTTCTTTCTTTCTTCCCTCCCTCCCTCCTTATTTATTATTTCCTCCCTCCCTCTTTCTCTCTCTCCGTCTCTTTCTCTCCCGCCTCTCTCTCTCTCTCTCTCTCTCTTTCTTTTTCTTTTTTCTTTCTTTCTTTTTTCCTTCCTTCCCTCCCTCCTTCCCTCTTTATTTATTTATTTAATTAATTATTTCCTCCCTCCCTCTTTCTCTCTCTCCGTCCTCTCTTCCTTCCTTCCTTCCTTCCTTCCTTCCTTCCTTCCTTCCCTCCCTCCCTCCCTCTCTCCCTTTCTTCCTTCCTTCCCTCCCTCCCTCCCTCCCTCCCTTTCTTCCTTCCTTCCCTCCCTCCATCCCTCCTCTTTTTTGGGCCAATGACGCTCCGGCTCCTTAGACTAAGCACAGATTCCCATTGCTCAGTGGTGCCACTTTGCATTCGCAACTGGAGAGAGAGAGAGAGAGAGAGAGAGAGAGAGAGAGACCTTCCTGGGCTGATCTCAGAAGAGAAGGTGACAGTCACAGGTCTGTGGCTGTGTTGAGGAAGTCATTAAATCTGCACAAGAACTAAGAACAATGCTGCACAGGAGGGGAAAAAAATAACATTATAGAAATGTTTTTTTTAATTATTATTTTATTTTCCTGTTGCATGTTTAGACGGCACATTCAAAAGCAGGCAGAGCATTTACCAGCATTCTTTACAAGCCTTTGTATGAAGGATAAAGTTCTCCCTCCTCCCCCCCATCCCCTCCCCTCCCCACCCCAAAAAAAGCCCCAACAGGCATACTATCTGAAGAATTCTACAAGGACCTCAAAAAAGCCAAGCAGATGAATGAGGTTTGTTGTGGAAGGGGAAGGAATAACTGCGCCTATTTCTACCGCCACCTCTGCTTTCCTCTAAGCGAAATTCAAAGTAAATTCAGAGGGCATCCTCTGGCACCTTTTAAGGACTTCCTTTCTTTGCTGCAGTCTCAGAAGAACGTCTGCTCCTGAAAGCAAACTTGAAAAACAGACTCGCTTCTTCAATGATGCCATTCAAGCAGCCCAAACCAGGTTCCTCTATTCCCTATAGACGCCCTTTAAATACTTAGCCAGCATCAGGGGTGGGCTCCTGGGGGTTTGGCAGTGTTCGGGCGGTCCTCTAGCCAAGGATTGCCAGGGTTTGGTGAACCCCCAAATGCCACCCCTGACTGCCCATGCCCACCCTGCCCCTCCCCACCCAGGAGTCTCCACGCAGCCTGTTCGTCATTCCATGTAAGTTCAGGGGCCTCACAGAGGGTCTGGGAGGGCAAAAAATGGGCCTACCAGAGGTTCCAGAAGTCCAGAAATGGGACTGTTTCCGGCCTCTGGAAGGCCTCTTGTCGTGTCCCTCTCCCCCTCCGTGACTGGGTCTAGGAAGTCCGTATCAAACGTGGCAACGAAGCTTCTGCAGCTTGTCAAAGTCCTTCGAGGTTTATCAGGGCAGGCAGGAGTCCAAGTTGTGACTTCAGCAATAGAGTCCGATAGCAACAAACTAGATGAGACTTTGCTTGACTCAAGGTTGGAATGCCACAAGCAGGTCCTATATATAGGCTGTGGGGTGTGGCTCCATGACTCAGCATTTATCCAGGCCTGCCCCTCCCTTCCTTCTGCTGGCGTCACCTCTCAGATCTCCAGAAGTGAGAATCCTCCCACTTTGAATTCTCTTCAGCTGGATCTGCTGTCAGTAATTCCAGCACGTGGCTGGCTTCCTGCTCACACTCTGTAGGAGTGAGGTTTATCAGGTTTGTTTGTTCATTCCTGACATCCTGTCCGGGCATGGGGCCAGGGCCAGGGGCTGGAGGCATGACAGGCCGTTCATCTTTATTATCAGACTCGGAGTCTGATAACAGGCCCGGGTGTAGACAGGAGGGGCCCGGCTGAGGAGAGGAGGGAGGACGAGGCACAACACCTCTGGACTTTGGGGGAGGCTGTTTTCGCCCTCCCGGAGGCTCAAGCAAAGCCTCCAGAGCCTAGGGAGGGCGAAAACGCCCCCTCACTGTGGTGCAGGCAGCTGACTAGGCCACGCCCACCATGGCCACACCCACCCAGCAGCAGGGCAATGAACCTGTTGCTAAAGGATCTTAAGCCCACCCCTGGCCAGCATATAATTGTGAGGTGTGCTGTTTCCTGATTCTTTCGCAAGGACTTCCTCTCATCAGACAGGGTGGGCGGGCTACATTGGCCCACCCTTTGGTAGCCAAAAAGGGATCCAGTGGCCTTCTACAACAGGTCACCTCCAAGTCTTTGCTGCTGTCTTCTTAAACGAGGCAGTTCTTACTCATTACCACCAAAAAAAAAAAATCATACGGCCCAGTGGCGTTGGATGCTAATTAATTTTGTGAACTCGAGCGGGCGAATGGGGTAATTGCCCATGCTCTGTAGGCGAGTTGTTCCTCTCACCTTTTTCTTTGTTTACCTGCTTCCTCTTGTTTTATTTTAAGCCTTCAGACACTCTTTTTACGCAGAGAAGTGAACGAGAGACGCATTTCAAGCCCAGATCGGGGGCGGGGGGAACAATGGGCCTGGCGTATCAAAAGGCACTTTTGAATTCTAAAGCCAAACACATCCTTGCTTGCAAATGGATAAGGAGGGTGGTACAGGAAGGGTAAGGACTCACGTGGGTCCTAGAACGGCCCCTTTTATCTGTTTGCACAACCAGACTGTTAAGCAAATCTTTTCATTTGGAGTCCCTGTTTTGCCTTGGTGTTTTGCAAAACAAAACAAGAAGAATGCTGATGGAGAGTTATCCTCCCCCCTCCCTTTTCCTTGCTTCAGTTGAGTTGCATAGCCTCTCGAGGATTTGCCACCACGGCTTCTTATTATAGCAGTATGTTTAAGCTACAGTTTTACCATTGGTTATGGAGTATTTGTTTCTTAGATTAATCTCTTGGCTTTCCTCCAGGGGTATCTGGTAGCATTTTTTTTTCTTAAGGATGAGATAGGTTGGGCTAAGAGACAATGAACCCTAACAGCTCCTCACCAGTAATTGACATCCAGATGAGCAAAGATTCATTGAGATTAACATTAGACCAACAATCAAGAAGCAAACAATAGCCCAATCAAGAAAGTACCAACTTAGACAAACAAGCTAGCTGTCAGGATTCCAAGTATCACCCTAAATGAAATAAACCTCTGAGGCTTGAGTTTCCTCAAAGTTGCATTTTATTAGAGTTGTCATGTTGGAACATCTGGGAAAACATGAATCTGAAAGTTTCCAGGTTTTCCCCACCCAAAGAAAAGTTCAAGTCCCTGCCCACCACCTACACATCCATCAGCATGGTCCAATCCAAGCACTATTCCAACTGGAGATGCCTCCAAATTCCAGCCTTCCATGTGCAGGGGAAGATGTCCTTGACTCTCTGAGAAAGGAATGTTATTATGACTACATATCACTCCTGCTGCATATAATTCCCCACTCCCAGGATTCCCACAGCAGTAAATGTGGCAGCTCTGAAGGCCTAATGCCAAAGATGGCTTCCAGACCTGAGTCTAGCAATACAAAACAGCCACTAAGGATCTTTCTATCAACACTGATATACAAGCAAGGGGCTTGTATATAAACAGAGAGCAAACCCCACTCCTTACCAGAAGTAAGGGTAATGCACTGTATTAGTTGGATAATGCACTGTAATACCCACTTTGGAAGAGCTTTATAGCTCCCACTGCCTTAAGAAAGTTCAAAACGTTCTTAAAGATCCACCTCATCCTGGGCACCTTTTTTTTTTTTTGAACTATTACCCTCTGGCAGATGGTACAGGTCAATAAAAACACGGACAAATAGGCTGAAAAACAGCTTCTATCCCAGGGCAATAACCATATTGAATTCTACGGTATAGTGCAATATCGGGTTTTCAATTTCAATTATATAGAATGTAAAGGGTGTCTGTTTGTGTTTTTATTTTTATAGTTATAATGTACACTGAAGACAGCATTTAATTTCGTTGTACCATGTGCAATGCAATAAAGTATAACTATAACTACAAAACTATAACTATCAAACTATCAAACTATAACTATAACTATAACAAGGTAAAGATTCCCCTCGCACATATGTGCTAGTCGTTCCTGACTCTAGGGGGCGGTGCTCATCTCCATTTCAAAACCGAAGAGCCAGCGCTGTCCGAAGACATCTCCATGGTCAGTGGCCGGCATGACTCAATGCCAAAGGTGCATGGAATGCCGTTACCTTCCCACCAAAGGTAGTCCCTATTTTTCTACTTGCATTTTTAACGTGCTTTCGAACTGCTAGGTTGGAAAAAGCTGGGACAAGTAACAGGAGCTCACTCCGTTACGCAGCACTAGGGATTCGAACCACTGAACTGCCGACCTTTCGATCGACAAACTCAGTGTCTTAGCCTCTGAGCCACTGCTATATAACTATAATTATAACTATATCCAGGGACTTCAACATGTCTTTGTATCACTTCCTTTGTCTCCCATGAGATAGCTTTCCTTGAGACAGTTCACCATAGAGAAGCTGTTTGGGGAATGAGATGGTCTTGCATCCTACCACCTAACAAAGAGTGGGTAAGCCTACCACCTACCCACCCTAGGTTACCTGCTTCTGGTGTGCTGTAAGTACCGGCACATTAGAATTCAAGACGATGTTGAGGAATGGGGAACAGATGCAGATTTATCTCCAAATTCCCAGCCACTGCAGACTCACTCATATTCATGAACATCAAAATGTCCATTTGGCACCAGAGCTTGGCAGTCTTGTTTGCTTTGGATGAATTAAAAAATTGGCATTTGTTCACCTACCCACTTGCGTCTTGATTTATCTTGGAGATGGTTCATCTTCGCTTGACCAAAGGGTGGCCACAATTGGAAGCCCCAGTAAAGCACACACCTGCATTCACAGCAGAATAAACCATTTGAATTTCCTCAAACACTTATCCTGGACTTGCAAATATGAGGATGATTTTTGAGAGTCGGAATTGAAACAGTTTATGTCCAGAATGTGAGGGGTCTATAAATATTTTCCCAGCCCTCTTTTTGACTCCTGCAGTATACAGGTCCTCAATGGAAGGCAGGTTGGTAGTAATTGTTTTTTTTCCCTGCAGTTCTAATTATCCGTTGAAATCTGTGTCTGTCTCATTTATAGATTTATAACTAGATAGGAGGAGTCCTCAACTTACAATCGTTTGTTTAATTAGTGTTTGAAGTTGCACCCGGTGCTGGAAAAAAAAAGGGGGCGGATTTACAGGACGGATCATTTGCGACTTTCCTTGCTGGCTTCTGACAAGCCAAGTCAACGAGGGAAGTTGGGTTTGTTTAATGGCCGCATGACTCGTTTCATGACCATGGTGATTTTGCCATGACTTTGGTGAAAAAAATATTCATAAGATCAGGCACCACTCGGTTAATGACTGTCTTGCTTAGCATGACAAAGGTCCGGTCTCAGTTGTGGTCATAAGTCGAGGACTACCTATAAACAGTAAAGCTCTGCAAAGTTTGTGGGAAGATCTAGGAAGCTCTGAGTATCTAAATTTCAGTTATTTCAGTAAACATGATGGTTTTCAGACATGGCAATATATTTTCCTTCCTTCCTTCCTTCCTTCCTTCCTTCCTTCCTTCCTTCCTTCCTTCCTTCCTTCCTTCCTTCCTTCCTTCCTTCCTTCCTTCCTTCCTTCCTCCTTCCCTCCCTCCCTCCTTCCTTCCTCCCTCCTTCCCTCCCTCCCTCCCTCCTCCTTCTTCCCTCCTCCTCCTTCCTTCCTTCCTTCCTTCCTTCCTTCCTTCCTTCCTTCCTTCCTTCCTTCCTTCTTTCCTTCCCTCCCTCCTTCCTTCCTTCCTCCCTTCCTCCCTCCCTCCCGCCCACCCTCCCTCCCTCCTTCTTTCCTTCTTTCTTTCCTTCCCTCCCTCTTTTTTTCTTTCCCTTCCTTCTTCCCTTCCTTCTTCCCTCCCTCCCCCCTTTCTCCTTCCTTCCTTCTTTCCTTCTCTTCCTCCTTCCTCCCTACCTCCTCCTTCCTTTCTCCCTCCTTCCTTTTTCTTTCTTTCCTTTCTCCCTCCCTCCTTCTCTCCCTCCCTCCCTCCCTCCCTCCCTCCCCTTCCTTCCTTCCTTCCTTCCTTCCTTCTTTTCTTTCTTTCTTCCCTCCTTATCATCAATGTGTGACCGTTATTCCTAGTTCATTTCAGCAAATGCTTCCATTTCACTTTCTATTCCCTGGTTACAGCAAGATCCATGAGAGGCGCATGCCAACGTCTCAGGGGAGACATGAACGCAATCACACTCTCGCAAAGTGATGCTCCGGGCCTCTTTCTCCTTTCTTCTTGCTACATCACTTTTCCAGAATGAAAAGCACCAAAATCATATTTGTGACTTTTGATTAACCTCCATGGAAATACATTTACTCCACCGCTGTTCATTTCTAGGTGTGGAGGCCCAGAATCAGAATTTATCTATATCATGTCATCTTTCTACTCTTGAATTAAGGAGAAATACTATTTCCCCCCCACCGCCCCGTATAACTTCCAATTCCCAACGCCACCTCTTTAAAATCAACAACCAGAGCGACAGGAACAGCCAAGAATAGGGAAAAAAAAAACAACCCAAAAAATACCTAACGCTGTTGAAAAGTAATTTAGTGCTCTGCCTCAACAAAATAAATAAAAATAAAAGGACCCCTTTGGCTTCTTTTGAAAAATATAATTATATTCACTTGTTATTAAAACAAGGGAAGGCTATTGAAGAGAATTAGGCGTTCGGGAAGAAAGAATTCTTGCGCTTTTAATATTTGCGCCTGATCTTCCGCTGCCTCGGTGTTTTCCCCTCCCTATAGATCAATTGCCTGCCAACTTTGTGAGAGCTGGTTACAGATATTAATTTCTAGCGAGGGGCAAATTGCATGTTTTCAAGAAGGTGTTTCATTCATTTATTTCGTTCGTTTAATAGAGGAGCAATTATGTGTCTCACTCTTCTGTTTAAAAAAAGAAAAAAAGAAAAAAGCGGGGCCGGGGGAGGACCTCTAGGATGGCTGGCAATCACAATAAAACCAGCCAAAAATGAATGGCACCATGAAACAATGCAGTTAGCGTCAAAGAATAATTCCAAGAGTAAAAGCTAAAATTAATATAATATGATGAAATGAGATGTGCTATGATATATATATGAGATGATAAGATGTGATATATGAGATATGAGATATACAGTGGTGAAATCCAATTTTTTTACTACCGGTTCTGTGGGCATGGCTTGGTGGGCATGGCTTGGTGGGCGGGGCAGGGAAAGGATACTGCAAAATCTTCATTCCACCCCACTCCAGGGGAAGGATACTGCAAAATCCCCATTCCCTCCTCAATCCTGGGGGAAGGATATTGCAAAGTTTCCATTCCCAACCCACTCTGGGGCCAGCCAGAGGTGGTATTTGCTGGTTCTCCGCACTACTCTGCTACCGGTTCTCTGAACTACTCAAAATTTCCGCTACCGGTTCTCCAGAACTTGTCAGAACCTGTTGGATTTCACCCTTGGATATAGATCATCTTCATTTAACGGCCCTATAATCCCTTGCGGGGTTGAGTCTGGGCAACTGAATGGAGCTGTTGTGACCTAGGCTTCCTGAGTCATTAAAACACGCCAGTAGTCCCAAAAACCCTCTTTTATTTGCAACAGCTGTGAATTACGTTCATTCACAGCTGAGTCCCAATTAGTTGCAAACAGTCCTTTGGGAGAAGTTCTTTGGGATAATCACCCACCTTTATCTCTCTTGACACGCTGCCAAAGACATGCTTGGCAAAGCCACACGGAGTCCAGAATCAAAAAGAGATGCCGACTGGGAACAGAATTAACAACGTTGCTTTCCTGCAAAGGGCCCACGTGCCTTTGCTCCCCTTTTAAGTCTTATGGGAGGGGCCAATCATCTCCAAGCCTTACTCCCAAGTCGTCCCTTTTGTTTTAACTGTTCTTGCCTTCTGGCAGCTCTGTGCATGCGTGTATTAGGAATCCTCCTGTTCCTCTGCCCCTCTGATGTCCGACTCTGGGGGCTCCGGAGTCCACACATAACTCCCAGATGGTCCTGGCCCCATCTCTGCCTCCGATGCAGAACCCTCATCCGAGCCTTCCCCAGACTCCAGGACTGGCCCATGTTCCTCCCCAGCCTCTTTACAGTCAGACTCCGCTGCCAGCTCGGCAGGCCGCTGACAGACCACAACAGGAGCTAGCAGAATGTTTTAATGGCCGGATGCCCTTCCTGTCACCAATGCAGAGTTTTGTTCAGCAGATATATTCTCAGTCTGCCCAGAGAGCGAGAGATATTTGCCTCTACCTAGGATCGAACTCACAGCCTCCTGATTGCGAGATCTCTGCTACTAAGCCACAGGTTCTCCTCTTTGTCAGTTGTACCAGGGGAAAGATTATGCTCCCTCCCATATGGAGTTGTTAAGTGAATCTGGCTTTCCATTATCTTTGTGTGTCAGAAGGCGATCAGATGACCCCGGGATACTGCTTATTGATTTCCTTTGCTCTCCTCTCCTTTCCTCTGTATACATAGGAGCATTTGGGATGGGCCCCATCTGTTCCTCCTCCTCACTCAGCTCAGGCCCCGAAGACAGCTGCCTCTCCACCTGGGGAAGGACGGAAGGCCCCAGCTCTTCCTCTGTCTCTGATGCTGTTTCCTTATCAGAGCCTTCCAAAGGCTCTGAAGCTGGCACAGGGTCTCCCTCAACCTCCTCCCAGTCTGACTTTGCAGCTAGCTCTGCTGGCTGCCGACAGGCCACAAGAAGAGCAAGCAGTGGCCTTTAGCCAACATGCTAAACCTTAAAGTGATTTAAAGAGCGGGGAAAAAGACACTGACAATAATATTGACAGTACAATGCAACCTCCACATTCATAATCATGATTACAAAAAGTAATCCCGAAAAATTCCTATCATAAAAATAAAACAGGTTCAAGTACTTTTTCCTTGGCCCTTTGCAGTGAGATACCTTTAATTCAGGTATCGACAAACAGCCTATATCAACAATCCATTGCTGCTAATCAGCTATAGATTTCTCCCTTCATGGTAATTCTTTCAACCAGCTCCTGTCCCTCAAAAATCCATAATTCCTGACATCTTGATAGATTCCAAAGGCTAAGGTTATAACCAAGAACATATGCATATTTATGACGCAGTGATCCGGAGTAAAATTTGCAATCGTTTTTATTTCCGTTCGAAGTATAGTAATAATAACGGGAACAGTCTAAGCCAGTCATGGCTAGCCTTTTTCTCGTCATGTGCCGACAGCACATGCATATACCGGCACCCATAATGTGCTGGCACACACTGCCATGTGCGTGTGCAACCCCCCTGCACATGTCTCCCGCCGCTCCCCCCGCTCCCTCCGCCCCCCTGCCAATTGTGGTCATAAGATAAGGAATACCTGTATAGTGTCCCACATACCCTAATCATTATTTTTTTTTAAATGGGTAGATCATAGGAAACTAATTTCCTATGGTTATTAAAGAAAGTCTTTACTGATCTACATGGGTGGGGCACTTAAACTCATAATGCCAGTTTCATATAAATAGTTAATAATAAAATTTGTTCACCGTTCTGTGGAAAAGTCTGAGCTAGTTTAGGAGTTGATTCTTTCATTAACTTCGAATCACGTGGAACTTCAATAGCAATAATAACAACTTAACCAAAGGGTCAAAAAAACAACAAATTATTGAGTTGGAAAAATCTCCCAAGAAGGGTTCTTAAATTATCTCACTTGGCTCCCTTAAAAACAAGGATTCTGCGCTGGATTTAAAGCATTAAAAATGATTTCCTGGGAACAAAATTGATCCAAGTAATAACACTGCGCAAAGGCCTAATTTACCGTCTCTCCAAAAATGAATTTCCTGCTATTTTTAAACAGGCGTTATCTCATAATGTAATACTTCCATTCCTAAAAGCATCAAAATTATAGCTTCAACTTCTGTATTTCTTACCCTTATCTTGCGGGATTAAGAGCAAGTACACACACGGTTGCGACGCAAACTGGGAATCTAATCCTTGCCAGGTTTTAAGGATTGCAATTCAGCTGGTGCGTAAAGGTAGAATAAATGTCCAATTATAAATCCGAAAGTGTAGAAAGTCAGATTCACCTTTCCCAAATGTTAACTGTAATTTTTGCAAGAAAATAAAATTAAAGAAAAAAAAACTCGCAAGAAATTCTTGCCAGGAAAAAAAAAATGTATTTAATGACCTGTAAATCAGTTTAAAATAATATGATGATATAAACGCAAGAAGACCTCTGGAAACACAAAACAACCTTGGAGCTAAATTCATCTTCATCACATTTATCATATCTCAAATGCTCCATGGAATTCCAGACCATCTGTCTAGATTTGCTTTCATTTGAATCAAAACATTGCATATATTTTCAACTGCAACCAAAAGTTTCCCTCAAAACTTTTCTGCCCAAACAACAGAGGACTTGGAAGGCAAACTAGAACTTTAAACCTTATAGTTTAGCAAAATTATAGCCTGACCCAGAAGTGTAATAGCTCCAATTTATCGAGAAATCAGACAGGATACTAATGTATGGATGAACGAAGCTATAAACCATATTGTCAATATGCAGTAGAAATGTATGCTTTGCTTCCTCCCACTCCGTTGTGACCCAGGCCCAAGTAGGTAGTAATAAACTTAGTCCGTGAAAAAACAAACTTTATTCCAACAACCGGGAATTACTTTATTCCCAGCGTCGTTCAACTCAAAGTAAAACAAATGCCTCCCAACACAAATTCCTCAGTTATCTCACAAACCTTAGTCCAATTAGGCAAACTGCCACAAGGCCCTTCCTGGCAAACGTCCAGAAGTCACAAAAACAAAGACCTACACGAAGCAGAAGACGAAGCAGAAGACACAGCTACAACGTTGTTTTCTGGCAAAGGCCAAACGCCGGTGCTGGTCTGTTTTAAGCTTTATGGGAGGGGCCAAACATCTCTTGGCCCTAGTCCTAAGTTGTCCTCTCTGCTTGAGCTGCTCTTGCCTTCTGGCAGCTCTTCTCATGCGTGCATTAGGAACAGGCTCCTCCTGTTCCTCTGCCTCACTACTATCAGCCTCTGGAGGCTCAGGAGTCTGCACCTCACTCCCCGATGGCCATGGCCTCACCTCAGCCTCATCGCTGTCTGACTCTGTTGCCAGCTCCGCAGGCTGCTGACGGACCACAACACACTCCCACGTGCAGGTATTCCTCAACTTATGACCACAATGGAGCCCAACATTTATGTTGCTAAAGGAGACAGTTGTTAAGTGAGTTTTGCTCCATTTTACAACCTTTCTTGCCGCAGGTGTTGAATCACAGCAGTTGTTAATTCAGTAACATGGTTGTTAAGTGAATCTGGCTTCCCTATTGACTTTGCTTGTCAGAAGGTCACAAAAGGGGATCATGTGACCCTGGGACACGGCAATCGTCATAAATATGAGTCAGTTTCCAAGCGTCCGAATTTTGATCGCATGACCAATAGGATGCTACAGTGGTTGTTAAGTGTGAAAAATGGTCATAAGTCACTTTTTTTTCATTGAAGTTGTAACTTTGAACAGTCACTAAATAGAATAGAATAACAGAGTTGGAAGGGACCTTAGAGGTCTTCTAGTCCAACCCCCTGCCTAGGCAGGAAACCCTATAGCATTTCAGACAAATGGTTCTCCAGTCTATCGTTTCCTTTCATTATATCCAATTAATATAGTTATCACATACTTATGCTCATATATATGCTTATATATTATATAGTTATTTTCATGCTTATATATACTGTTGTGACAAATAAAATAAATAAATAAATAAAAACTTCCAGTGATGGAGCATTTACAACTTCTGGAGGCAAGTTGTTCCACTGATTAATTGTTCTCACTGTCAGGAAATTTCTCCTTAGTTCTAAGTTGCTTCTCTCCTTGATGAGTTTCCCTCCATTGCTTCTCATCCTGCCTTCAGGTGCTTTGGAGAATAGCTTGACTTTTAAAACAGGTTATAAAATTAACCCTACTGGTGTTGCACAAACTCATCCCATTCAGATTACTTTACCATTCAAAGCACAATACCAAGAACCGAGCCCGGCCCAAGGTTGACTCAGCTTTCCATCCTTTATAAGGTAGGTAAAATGAGGACCCAGATTGTTGGGGGGGCAATAAGTTGACTTTGTAAAAAATATACAAAATAGAATGAGACTATTGCCTTATACACTGTAAGCCGCCCTGAGTCTTCGGAGAAGGGCGGGGTATAAATGTAAACAAAAAAAAAATATAAAAAAATAAAAAATTTGTGGTTGTGTTGAAGAAGCGCAACCAGAGAGGGTTGTGTCATACTTCCTGTTTTGCTACAATACCCTGCTCTCTTCCTGCAGGGCAAAGAATGCTGTAGCTTCAATTAGTTTAAATAATTATTTGGCTGCCCACTCGCTTCTATATTATTATAGTTAAACTTCATATGTGACTAACTATTGAAATTTGTTGGCTGACATTTTGAGATTTGAAAAAGGGAAATTTAGACACTTGAAGTTTTTGTAACCCCTGACTCTTAATACAAAGGTGTCTGTCTGTGCGTGAAAGACAACACTCCTACCTACCGCTATCCTCCTGCCCTTTGCCTATATATTTTTATTTATTTATTTGCAATTATATCCCGCCCTTCTCCGAAGACTCAGGGCGGCTTACACTATGTTAAGCAATAGTCTTCATCCATTTGTATATTATATGAATTATATGAATCTCTTGCTCGCTGGTGGCTGCCCAGCTAAGCTGGCATTCCAATATAAGGCTGATCCTGATCCTACACAAGTCCTATGCACATTACAGTTAGTCCTCGAGTTATGACCACAATGGACCCCTGCCCATTAGAGTCAGGATGGTCATAAGGCAGGTCAGTCATGTCACATCCACATGTTCGGTGGATACCAGAGTCATTAAGCGAAGCAATGATTTGATACGGGGGTCCAAAATGGGATGGAACTCATCAAGTGGCTTGTTTGTTTGTTCTCGCCGGGGGTGGGGGATGGGAAGTTATTGTTTTTACTCTTTGTATATTGGGTTTTTTAGTTTTTGTAAGGCGCCATTTAAGCTCACCCCTACTGCTTCAGTGACTCTATCCAGCCACCTCGTTCTCTGCCGTCCCCTTCTTCTTTTGCCCTCCATCTTTCCCAGCATTCGGCTCTTCTCCAGTGAGTCCTTCCTTCTCATTAGGTGTCCAAAGTATTTGAGTTTCCTCTTCAGGATCTGGCCTTCTAAAGAGCAGTCAGGGTTGATCTCCTCTAGGATTGACCAGTTGGATCGCCTTGCAGTCCAAGGGACTCACAGAAGTCTTCTCCAGCACCAGAGTTCAAAGTCCTCCATTCCTTGGCACTCAGCCTTTCTTATGGTCCAGCCTTCACAGCCATCCATCGCAACTGGGAAAACCATCGCCTTGGCTATACACACTTTTGTTGGCAGGGTGATGTCTCTGCTTTTTAGTACACTGTCTAGATTATACAGTGTCGAGATTATATAGTGGTAACTGTTTTGAACAGGAGGAGTTAAGCTCAATGAACCCAGTTAACTCAAATCCCAGTTCCTACCAATTTCATTCCAAGCATATCCATCACTTTCAAACACAGCAGCGAAGGGAGGGATCATGAAAAGCAAAGGAACTAATTTACACACTGATTCATCTCCAGGATTCTTAATTTCTTCACCAGTCCCTGCAGTAATGCACCTATAGACTTCGGCAGATGTTATCTCCGGCAATATTTTGTGCGGGGAAAGAAAAAAGACAGTGGTGTTTAAATGAGGAAAGGGAGAAGGGGGCTGAAATAAAACCCAGGTAAAAAGAAGGCAACAGTTTTCTTTCTTTATCCTTTTATATATATATATATATATTGAAAGAAAAAAACCCACCCTTTGTTTACGTAATAAAAAAAAGAGACCAGAAGAAAAGGAAACTACACCCCTCAAAGGGAGTTAAAATTAAGTGTGTAATTTATTTTTGCAAAAGGGTTGTGGTTGTTTTTTTTTTTTTTTGGTATTTTATTTTAAAAGGAACAGCTCAACTGTGTGTTTGGTGTTATTAATATTTATACCTCATCACAGAATGTTGACAGATTAATTATGCAACATGGTATGAAAATCAGCAGGCAGCGTGGGAGGCTGGTGGCAAAGTTCATGTATTAATAACTCAGCGGGGTGGCTTGTATGCTCCTAGGATGCTACCAGTGCTATCAGATACTACCTTCCCCTGTTTATCCAAGGCGCCTTCAGCTGGTTTATCTCGACCTCCCTGCCTCATTATTGGGAGAGATAAAATGCCCTGGAGGCAGGGGAAGAGAAACGAGAAAGTGCTTTGTTTCTTATTTACTTAAAATCCTGCCCTGCAAAAAATGATGTTAATATGAACTAATGTTTTTTTTTAAAAAAAGCTCAGTGCTTCCAAAAAAAAAAAAAAAAAAAAGTAGGCCATATTCTAAACTAATAGGATCATCCGTGTCTTTAAAATTCTCTCTCTCTCTCTCTCTCTTTTTTGGTTCTTGATATTCGTTGTTGTGCTGTTGTACTCGGCCCTGTTTTTGTTAGTGCGATGGGTCTGTTGGGGTTAGGAACATATTTGGAAAGGGTGCGTTAACGGGAATTTGGAGAACTTGCATGGGTTAGAGAGCCATTTTGGTCTAGCGCAGTGATGGCTAACTTTTTTGCCAGCGTCTGCCAGGAGGGGTGGCGGTGGACGGCGCGTGTGCCCATACCCATAATTTTATGCGACCTGCCCCCACGCATGTACGTGCGATCCCTCCCTCTCTTGGCACGCGATGCCCCCGTAGGCCCATTTTTCTCTCTCACCTGGCTCCAGAGCCTCTCTATGAGTCTGGGGAGGGCGAAAACGGCCCTCCCCCGCCCCAGAGGCCCTCTGGAGGCCAGAATCAGCCCATTTATCAACTTTTGGTTGGACAGGAAGTGACATTTTTTGCTGTCCCCAGCCTCCTGACTCCTAGAGAGGTGAAAGGTATTGGTTACCATCTTTAAAGCGCTCCATGGCTTAGGACTGGGCTACTTAAGGGACCGTCTACTGCCGGCCTCTATCTCCCAACGTCCGGTGCGTTCCCACAGAGAGGGACTCCTCAGGGTGCCGTCAACCAAACAATGTCAACTGGCGGCCCCCAGGGGGAGGGCCTTCTCTGTGGGGGCTCCTACCCTGTGGAACGAGCTTCCCCCCGGGCTTCGACAACTACCTGACTTCGGGACCTTTTGCCGCGAACTTAAAACTTATTTATTCCGTTTGGCTGGACTGGCTTGATTTTAAATTCTAAATTTTTAATTTTTAATTGTGGGTTTTAAATTCTGTAATTTTTATGGTGTAAGGTTATTTTAAATTTTTTGGCTAATTTTGAATCAGTTTTTTAAGGGTTGTTTTAATCATGGTGTATGTTTCTGTTTGTATTTTATTTGCCTGTTCACCGCCCTGAGTCCTTCGGGAGAAGGGCAGTATACAAATTAAAATATTATTATTATTATTATTATTATTATTATTATTATTATTATTATTATTATTATTATTATTATTATTATTATTATTATTATTATTATTAAAGTCAGCTAGGTCATGGTGAGCCGTGGTGGCGCAGTGGTTAGAGTATAGTACTGCAGGCTACTTCTGCTGATCACTGGCTGCCAGCAGTTTGGCAGATCAAATCTCATCAGGCTCAAGGTTGACTCAGCCTTCCATTCTTCCGAGGTGGGTAAAATGAGGGCCTAGATTGTTGAGGGCCAAGATGCTGACTCTATAAACTGCATAGAGAGGGCTGTAAAAGCACTACAAAGTGATATATAAGTCTAAGAGCTATTGCTATTGCTAGGTGACTTTGGGACAATTAGTAGGCGACTATGAGTTCTATTCCCACCCTAGGCGTGAAAGGCAGCTGGGTGACCTTGGGCCTATCATCAGGAGACAGTGAGTTCTAGTCCCACTTTAGGCATAAAAGCCAGCTGGGTGACTTTAGACCTATCACCAGGAGATGTGAGTTCTAGTCCTGCTTATGAAAGCTGGCTGGGTTACTTTGAGCCAGTTTCTTTCCTCTCAGCCTAATTTACCTCACACAGGATAGATACCTTTTCTTCTGACAAGCAAAGTCAAGGGAGAAGCCAGATTCACTAACGTTACTAACTTAACAACTGCAACTGATTTGCTTAACAATGGTGACCAGAAACATCATAAAACGAGGCAAAGTTCCCTTAAAAAAAGTGTCTCACTTTAGCAACAGAAAATTTGGGCTCAATTGCGGAGGATTACCTGCGTTTGTCATTCAAATTTCTTTGAGGGGAAGGCAAAGCCAACAGCTGAAAACATCAGAAAACTGTAATAAGCTACTACAAGAGACAGGAAAGGAGAAATTTCTTGACAATTAGAACAATTAATCAGTGGAATGAATTCACTCCAGAAGCTGTGAATTCTCCAACACTGGAAGTTTTTAAGAAGAGATTGGACAACCATTTGTCTGAAGTGGTGTAGGGTTTCCTGCCTAAGCAGGAGGTTGGACTAGAACAGCGGTCACCAACTGGTGGTCCATGGACCACTGGTGATCCACGAGAAAATTTTGGTGGTCCACAGACAAATTCTTTACATTTTTCATATTGCACTAAATCAGGGCTTCTCAAACTTCATTGATACATGCAATGAACGTTTGTATTGCTGCAGGGAGTCTCCCCCTTCGGGGTCTTCTTGTGTGAGTTGGAGGGGGGAAGAAATTCTGACTTGGGGTCTGCTTCAGCCTCCTGGTGCAGGGCTTTGGGCAAAGGCTGGAGGGAAGCGCCTCTGGTGGTGAAGAGCCGGAGGGCCTTGTTCCAGTGGGACTGCATCATGGCCTGGAACTGGCTAACCATCTCAGCCCGCTGAGCTTCCAGGTGCTGGTACCTGGCCTTGAACTCCCGCAGGTCTTCCCTCTGCTTGGAAAGCCTATGCTCGTAGTTCTCAGTGAAGTGCTTCTGCTGAGCCTCTTTCTCAGCCAGATCCAATTTGAACTGAGCTGTTTTGCCAACTCTTTCTCGTGGTGGCTGCTTAGCTCCAACAACTGCTTCCTGTTGGGGCCCTAAGGAGCCCAGGCGGGCAAGCGAAGAGGAGCTTGGAGGGGAGGGGTGAGTAGAGGCCAGCAAGGCGCCCCTCAATGTGAGTGACATCGAGTTGACCATGCCCTCCCAGTCACATGACCACCTTGCCACGCCCATCCAGCTGGTCATTAGGCAGATCATATTAGTGGTCCGTGGGATTTAAAATTATGAATTTAGTGGTCCCTGAAGTCCAAAAAGTTGGTGACCCCTGGACTAGAAGACATCCAAGGTCCCTTCCAACTCTGTTATTCTATTCTGTTCTGTTTTTTTTTTCTGTTCTGTTCTGTTCTATTCCTTTTGAGTTATGCAAATCTATAGGGAAAAGAACAGACCAGGAGAAGAAAAGACTGCATTTTCAGAAGCAAGTGAGAGCTTGCCAAAGGAATGACATTAAATGTTGTCCTGGCATACTTATTTCTGACTTTCAAATTTCATCTGAAGCCTGTCTCATTTTTATTTTATTTTATTGCACATTGTTATTATTGTGCTTCTAGTGTGTTTCTTTCTGAATAGTTGGAGGTTTGATTTTGAAATGAAAGGATCAAAAGTATTCTGGACAACAGCAAGGGATCTTTGAAAGGAAATTAGAGAAATTAATGGAAAACAAGGCTGTCAGTCGCCACACTCTGGAAGTTTATTCGCTGTCTGCAAAATCAAAGGCAAGCTTGAATTTTAATGCCAATTACATGCACCAAAATTTATTTATTATTTTATTTTTATTTATTATTTAAATTTTTATACCGCCCTTCTCCCGAAGGACTCAGGGCGGTTCACAGCCAGGTAAAAAATACACAATAATACAATATAAATACGATTAAAATACAATTAAAAAACTTATTAAATTGGCCAAGATTAAAAATTTAGGATAAAAACCCATTAAAAACCCATAAATTTAAAACTAACCCAGTAGGCACTATTACGTTCATAATTTGCTTGTGAGCTTCCAGAAAGCATCTGGGGCTGAATACGAGTGAGATGGGCGGGTGGTTGAGAAGTTTGATATATAAATAATGAATAAAATACAGTATTGGAACTACAGCTAGGCTGCAAAAATCCGAATGACAAATAAATAGAAGGCAAAACTCGCAAAAGTTTTCTGCCTCTCTTTCCTGATCATGCAAATTTTTGCACCCCAGAAATGGTGTCCTTCGTGAGTTGTCCCGTTGAGAGTTGGCCATGGCAAGTTGACTATGGCAAGTTCATTTATTTATTTATTTATTTATTTTATTTGTATACCGCCCTTCTCCCGAAGGACTCAGGGCGGTTCACAGCCAATAAAACCAGAATACATATAATACAGATTAAAAACAGTATAAAAAACTAATTCGATAAATTGCCTAAAAATTTTTAAATACGAGTAAAACCCCAGTTAAAACCCCCAATTTAAAACCCCCAATTTAAAACTATGTTCAAGCTAGTCCTGCACGTCGAAACAACAGCGTCTTCAGCTCTCAGTGGAAGGTCCGGAGGACGGGGAGTTGACAAAGCCCCGGAGGCAGCTCGTTCCAGAGGGCAGGAGCCCCCACAGAGAAAGCCCTCCCCCTGGAGGTCACCAGCCGACATTGTTTGGGTGACGGTATCCAGAGGAGGCCCTCTCTGTGAGAGCGCACTGGTCGGTGAGAGGCTACTGGTGGCAGTAGGTGGTCCCGTAAGTATCCCGGGCCTAAGCCATGGAGTGCTTTAAATGTGATAACAGCACCTTGAATTGGACCCGGAAGACCACCGGGAGCCAGTGCAGACTGTGCAGGAGAGGTGTCACATGGGAGCCACAAGGTGCTCCCTCTATCACCCGTGCAGCCGCATTCTGGACCAGTTGAAGCCTCCAGGTACCCTTCAAGGGGAGCCCCATGTAGAGAGCGTTGCAGTAGTCCAGGCGGGATGTAACAAGGGCATGAGTGACTGTGCATAAGGAAGCCCCATAGCCCACCCCAAACCTTTGTGGCCTGGTTGGGGTGGGGGGAGAAGAGAGATTATGGTTCTGTGCAGGTGGCGGAGAAGCATAAGTGCATTTGGGTGAGTGGTGGGATCGCCAAATGGAGCACGCATGCAAATGCTCACCTGCTGCTCATGCAAGTGGGGATGCGCACACACTCATGCGCTCGCCTGCCACTTTTTTGGCCCAGTTCCAAATGGCCCAAGGCCCAGTAGTGGGCCATGGCTCAAGAAACTGGGGACCCCTGATGTATATAAACAGGTATAGCTGCCCCAAGTCTACATCCATATTTCCAGTGCTGGCCTCTGCTACTTTCTTACTTTTCTTTTCCTTCACCACCTGTAACTGTGTTGTATTTTTCATGGATTATATGAAGTTGCACCATGACGGTTTTCTTTATTTCCCCAAACATCAGTTGGAGTGAATGCCAGTTCAACAATAACAAATGAATAGCATTTTTTGTTTTTCCACACTGCGGCCATGCCAAATTTCAGAGCAAAGAATATTGCATTCGCGGTTCCAATCAACCATAGAAAATTGAGAATAATGCCCCTGGCAAACAGTAGTGCACAACTTGGTAACGCAACACGGTTAAGAAACAAATCAGAAACATTAATTTTCCCCCCCCCTCACCATACAATAAGTGTGGAGGTGTTGATTATTGTCAAATCGTAAATTAATGGATGCATTATTTATCTCCATCCAATTGTTGGATGAGCTTCAGCCTTCAGCCCATTCCTACGATTGCACAAAAGGACTAAATCAGAGAAGTAAAAGAGTTAGTTCATCGTTAGGGCATCACATCATTTCAGCTGATGCTACACTTTATATTCCTGCGGTGGAAATAAGGAAGGCAAATAACCGTGTTAGAGCTGAATGCCATCAAGTGATTCTGCTGTAGCCTGTCGGCTGCTGGCCTTTCCAGCAACCGAATCAGAAGAGTAGGAGGTGTAGGAGTCAGAGTCAGCATCAAGGCAACCTAAGAGCTCCAAGGGGGAAGAGGGAATGGAGCTGTGAGAGAGAGAGGCGGGGGGGCAGAGCCTGGGCCGTATGTCAGATGGGGAGTCAACAGCCCCCAGTCTGGAGGTGGTTGATGAGGAAGAAAATCTGGGTCCAGTGTCTTATACGTGGATGTTCAGAAAGCAGAGGAGAGGAGAGCAATGGAAATCTATGGGCTGGTCCTTGGGACAGAAGAGCCACCGCTGCTAGTGAATCCCCACCCTAGTTTTGGGGATAAAAGGCAGGGAGCGGAGATGAATAGATGTGGCAGACAACTATTCATCTCTCTGACGGACAGACTTGTTAGCCTATGGTGAAAGAAACATTTTGCTGGGGCTGCTGGCACTTCTAATAAAGGAATCATTGCTTCAACTACAAAGGGTTTGTTGTCAGGGTTCCAAGTAAAAAACCCCAATGAAATCAAACTCTGAGGCTTGAAGTTCCTTAAAGCTAGCTTTTATTAGAGATGTCATATTGGCACAGCTGGGAAAACCCGAATCTGAGAGCTTCCAGGTTTTCCACATCCAAAAGAAAGTTCAAGACCTTGCCCCTCTCCCACATGTCCACAACATGTCCAGTCAGGTACCGTGCAGAACAGAAGATACCTCCTCATTTCTTCTCAACACAGCTGCAGGGCACAATGGCCTTGACTTTTTAAAAAGAATGTTATTTTGACTGCATATCTTCTTCACTCTATACAATCCTCCCTCCCAATTTTCCACAGTAGAATTTGTGGCAGGCCTGAAGCCTGAAGGCACAAAGGTAGACAGATGGCTTCCAGGTCTGACATTTGTCACATTTGGGGAGCTGGGTCAGAACAGGTTCATTCAAACCCCATCTCCTCTGATGGCTTCCAATGCTGCCTTCAACTCTTTGTGATCTACCCACATCCCAAGTGTTTGGCAGAGGCTGTTGCCTTGTTCCACCCAAAAAGTCAGCCGAGGAGAAGAATTTTTACTGGATACAACACAGGGGTGAAATCCAACAGGTTCTCACAGGTTCTGGAGAACCGGTAGCAGAAATTTTGAGTAGTTCAGAGAACTGGTAGCAGAAATTTTTATAGTTCAGAGAACCGGTAGCGGAAATTTTGAGTAGTTTGGAGAACTGGCAAATGCTACCTCTGGCTGGCCCCAGAGAGGAGTGGGAATGGAGATTTTGCAATATCCTTCCCCCAGAATTGGGAAGGGAATGGGGATTTTGCAGTATCCTTCCGCTAGAATGGGCTGGGAATGGAGATTTTGCAGTATCCTTCCCCTGCCATGCCCAAGCCACACCCAAGCCATGCCATGCCCACCAAGCCATGCCCACAGAACCGGTAGTAAAAAAAATTGGATTTTACCACTGATACAACACCTTGTAGCCTTCAAGGAGTTTTTCCTTCTTCATCCCAGCTTTCATCTCTTGAGTTATCTCTTTGCAGAACAATTACACTTAGTTTCTTCTGCAGCTGCTTTGTCAGTCCGTTGGAAGGTATCCAGGGTGCAGTGATACTTCTAAGACTTGGTTTTCATCAAGGGAGTTTTTCTGTTTTCCAGCTCAAGAGTCTTATGTGATTCTTCCAGCTCTAGCTGGACTCACGTGGCTGATGGAGCATTGAAAAGACACTAGAGTTTTGATACCCGTTGTAACTCACATTTTTTGCCTGATTCTTGAAGCATGTTTCTTAGGGTATTGAGGAAGCTCCACATTTTTATTTTTATTTTGCCTAAGGAGTTTTTGAGAATCTTAAAGTATGGGTTTGTTTGTTTTTTTCCAACCAGAGCATGAAGCAATTCATGGAAATGCAGATTACAGGAAAAACTTAATAGGGCCCAGCTTTGTCAGTTTCAGATCACGGGCCTCTAAAATAGGGCTCTCCAAACCTTGGTGACTTGAAGATTTGTGGATTTCAACTCCCAGAATTCCCCAGCCAGCATGGCTCGCTGAGAAATTCTGAGTGTTGAAGCTGACAATTCTGGGAGTTGAAGTTCACGGTGAACCAGTGGAATGCCTTGCCTTCAGACAGAGGTTGTGGGTGTCCCATCACAGGAGGCTTTTAAGAAGAGATTAGACACCAATTGTCTGAAATGGTATAGGGTCTCCTGCTCGAGCAGGGGCTTGGACTAGAAGACCTCCAAGGTCCCTTCCAAATCTGTTTATTTATTTATTTATTTGATTTTTATACCGCCCTTCTCCCGGAGGATTCAGGGCGGTTTACAGCCAGCATAAAAACAATTTTATAAATAGAATTAAAAAAACATTTTAAAAATCTTATTCAATTTGGCTAACCCCATTTAAAAACTATAATAGAGAAATGATTAAAAAAAAACCAATTAAAACTGTAGTGTATTAGGCCAGCCCTGCATGGTAAAACAGAAAGGTCTTGAGTTCACGGCGGAAGGTCCGGAGGTCGGGGAGTAATTGTAACCCCAGAGGAAGCTCATTCCAGAGGGTAGGTGCTCCCACAGAGAAGGGTCTCCCCCTGGGGGTCGCCAGCCGACATTGTTTGGCTGACGACACCCTGAGGAGACCCTCCCTGTGTGAGCGCACAGGTCGGTAGGAGGCTATCGGTGGCAGCAGGCGTCCCGTAAATAGCCCGGTCCTATGCCATGGAGCGCTTTAAAGATGGTAACCAACACCTTGAATTGCACCCGGAAGACCACCGGCAACCAGTGTTATTCTGTTAAGTTTTCAAGTTGCCAAGGTTGGAGACCCATGCTCTAAAGCACTTTGCCAACCAACTCTACCGCAACTATAATGCCATCCAGTGGTGAAATCCTCCACAGATTGTCACCTGTTTGCTGCCTGCACATGCATGGTGCATGCCAAATGTGCGCTTTGTGCAGAAAAAGATGACTTTACAAAGTAAGTAGAACAGTGAAGGGAAGAACAGCTGTGCCACATGATTTAGTTTCGCTGGAAAGCAGGTTTTCCTGCTTTCCAGCAAATATAAACTGCGTGGCACAGCTGATCGTCAGAAATACTGGTTTGGATGAACCGGTAGCTTTTTTTTTTATTACCGGTTCGCACAAACCAGTAGTTTTTATCACTACTGGTTCACCTGAACCAGTGCGTACCGGTAGCATTTTACCCCTGATGCCATCCCAATTCTGTAGTCTTTATTTGGAGATTGGATCTTCATATATTTTGTTTGTTTGTTTTAAAGAATCACATATGTTCCAGTATCTGTTTCTAAATTTCTTGTGTTTGTGTGTGAGTCAGGGACAGAGGAGAATTTAATCCCCACATTAATAACCCTTCCTTCCCCTTCCCCCTCCCCCACTTTTCCTCTAAATCAGGGGTGCCCAACCTTGGCATCTTTAAGACCTGTGGACTTCAACTCCCAGAATTCCCCAGCCCAACCTACATGGCTGACCGGGGAATTTTGGAAGTTGATGTCCGCAAGTCTTAAAGTTGTCAAGGTTGGATAGCCATGCTCAAAACACTCATTGCTTGTTTACCAAAGCGAAAGCTAATTACAAAACCTGGGAAAAAAGAAAAGAAAAAAGAAAAAAACCCCACCGTGGTTCTGAAATTTTGTTTTGTTTTTTCAAGCTCTCCTCGACTGACTTCAGGCAGGGATCTGCAGATCTTTGGATAGACAGCTTGGTAGGTATACTCTCTAGCTGCCAGGCAGGGAAGGAAACCCATCCTTTCCAGCTCTGGTGGGTACTCAGAGGCAATCAGAAACTCGGCTTGAGAGAAATCAGCCGAAGAGAAGAATGTTTTGAGGGGGAAAGAGAAGCTAAATCCAAGCTCTGGCAGTTCAATTATCACAGCCCAGCTCCTTCTGAGCTGACAAAGCTGGTGTTACTGCCTGAAATGCAAAGACAGATACAGATAACAAATTAACAGAGTTGGAAGAAACCTTGTAGGTCATCTAGTCCAACCCCCGCCCATGCAGACCCTAGGTCAGGGTTCCGATGGATGCCCTAATTAAATCCTGAGCCTCGAGCCAAGCTTCAAAAGAAATCCAGTTATTTTTTTAGGAGCTCCATGTCAGCACATACCCAAATGAAGCCAACTCTGACCCCCGTATAATTTATGGCCCTAATCATAACTCTGTTTCCCCCCTACCTCAAAGGTCTGTCATCAATCACATTCGCCAACGGACCAATTTCATGGGCTGTAGAGATCACTCCCCTCCAGCTGCTGTGGGTAACCCTGGCAGACAGCCTTTAGAAAGATATGTCTGGAATGTGCTCCTGTCTTTGGCTGCCATGTTGCTTCATCGGTTTCCCATCCCCCTTGCCTGTGGCAACTCGAGAGAAGGCAAGGGATGCTTTGCTAGTTGACACCCTATACCATTTTTGACCAAGCTCCCTTTCCTTCTCTGTTTCTTCTTCTTGCTCTTCTCCAAGACTTCTGTTGCCATTGTTGGGCATGAACATTTTAATCTGGCTGGTTCCTCCACCTCCACTCCAAATGGAACGTCAACCTTTGCAAATCAGTCCCCTGTCTCACTATTATCTCTCCTTCCTTCGGCTGTCAGTCTAGTTGGTGACAGCTCCCCGTTGATGCCTCCCCGCTCTCCGCCATAGCTATTTCTGTAAATGAGATCAGCACATCGGCTTTTGTTATTTGTCAGCAACTTTTTCTCCAATCCTCATTTTGCGTGTTGGCTGGTTTCTGATTGAAGGTTATGAATTTATGAGTTCTGCTTAACAATTGGGCTGGTGCTGTTTTTTTGTTTTTTGTTTTGTTTTTTAAAGAAGGAACAATTATTGCTCTGAGTTATACCTTTGGGAAAAGCATAACAGAATAACAGAACCCTGAGTAATGATGATACGAAGTTTGCTATTCTCTATTTATTTATTTGTTGGTCTTTTTTCACAGAATAAGAGAATAACAGAGTTGGAAGAGACCTTGAAGGTCTTCTTGTCCAACCCACTGCTCAAGCAGGAAACCCAATACCATTTCAGGCTTAAAAATCTCCAGTGTTGGAGCATTTACAACTGCTGTTCCACTGATTGGTTGTTCTGACTGTCAGGAAATTTTTCTTTTGTTCTAGGTTGGTTCTCTCCTTGATTAGTTTCCATCTATTGCTTCTTGTCCTGCCTTCAGATGCTTTGGAGTATAGTTTGACTCCCTCTTTTTTGTGGCAACCCCTGAGCTATTGGAGCATTGCTATTATGTCTCCCCTAGTCCTTCTTTTCATTAGACTAGACCATTGCTGGTGAACCTTGAGTGCTGAAATGGGAGTGCAAGAACATGCGCAAGCATATGCGTGCCGGAAACTGGAACAGCAGCCGTCCGGTGTGCATATGCATGCCAGAAAGATGATCTTCTGATTTTCAGCGCATGCATACGTACTGGCCAGCTGGCCTTCGCGCGGGCATGCACACCAGAAATTGGAAGGCCAAGTGGGTGGTGCACATGCACGTGCTAGAAATGAGAAGATCATCTTTCCAGCATATACATGTGCACCGGGCGGCTGTTCTTTGGATTTCCAGCGTCTGCGCGCTTAAACATGCACTTGCACTCCCATTGCAGCACACGCTGGAAACCGGAAGATTGTGTTCCCGGTGCATGCATGCATACTAGGCAACTGCTCTTCCAATTTCCAGTGCTCCCACACGTATGAAGACCAGCTGGCCAGTGTGCTAGAACCCGGAACAGTAACAAGAGATGGCTCTGCGTGCCACTTCCAGCACGCGTGCCACAGGTTCGCCATCACGAACTAGACATACTCACCTGAAAATAACTTTATTTTCCAAATTCTCTTTTCCGTGCAGCTTTTAGAAAGAGCAGGAAGCGTACTGTTGAAAGTTGCAAGCTCAGATGTTCCCTTGTAACTCACCAAAATGCTGGAAATGTAAGAGTAATTATGGAACATCTCTGGTGGACTTGTCCGGTGGCAAAACAATTCTGGGCCAAAATTAAAAAGTGTGTCAGTTTTGGAAGACAATTTTCTTTTTGCTTCTTAACTGCCACATATTTTAGCTGGGGAAGTTGGGAGGGGGTTGTTGTTGGAGCGATAGAAAGTTAGTCATAACAGCATTCCGTATTCAAGGACTTTTGTCTGTGTCTGATGTAGACTGCCTGAAGATTGTATCCAATTGAATGTGAAGAATTGATTGGACAATGTGATGAACTTGTGGATGTGAGGCAGGGCACACCCAACTGGGTGTTGAAAACCTGGAAGCTTTCAGTTTCGGGTTTTCCCAGCTGTGCCAACATGACATCTCTAATAAATTGGAACTTTGAGGAACCTCAAGCCTCAGAGCTTTATTTCGTTGGGGGTGTTCCTTGGAACCCTGACATATAAATGTTGTATGTTTGTCTTTTGTTTTAATGTGTTCAAAATAAAAAACTAAAAAAAAGAAAAGAAAGTTGCAAGCTCTCTCAGCTGATTATCTTGATTTCAACCTGTGCTGAAAAATTTATTGCTTCCTAATTTTATATGAATTTCCCAGAAGAATACCTTCTGAATTTATAGGAAAAACACGTGCAGGAAAATATGTTTTTCTTTTCATAAACATAGTATCTCCCTTGCCAGGTTTTTTTTGATGAATATTATGTCAACTGTCTCCTTTCAGATAAGGAAATTTCTATCTCATATAATGTTGCCAGGTTTTGTATAACAACAGTTAACATCTGCAAACAGCTGATACTGGGTTGATAAAAAGCTTATTTTACATAGTTTTTATTACTTTGTAAGATAACTTTTAAACTGCTGGCATTCATTTTATTCCAATGGGATTGTTGCGTACGATCTATCATCACAATAAATTTATATCTGTTTATTTATGTTGGGTAATTTTTAATGTTCCTCACGCAGTTTTTTTTCCCCTCCGTATCTCTGTAATTCTAAAAAAAAAATTGTTAGTTGTCTTATGGTAACATCTGCCTGGACAAATTACAGACGGCTAAAAATAAATAGTCATAAATAAATAGAGAACATTTACTGTCAACAGCACTGTGGTGGTTTTTAACACACTGCTCATATATGTGGTAGATTTTAAATATGTACTTTGATTGTATTTGGAAATTCCACCTGGGAAGGATTGTGTCAGAATATTCATGAACTGGGATAGACATGGCAACAGGTCAGCCATTGGGGACTGGCTGGAATAGGACATGGTAACAAGGTCAGCCAATGAATAGGCATAGCAACTAAGTCAGCCAATGAGGGCTGTTTGGGAGCTGAGACAACTAGGAGCCTGGGCGTGGCTTATGCTTAGCTTAACTACCCTGTATAGAGGTGGTTTTCTTTGTATTAAGCCCTGAGTCTGTCTGCTGAGAATTGAAACTGAAACCAGTGTGCTGTACCCTGCTTGTGTTTTGCTTGTAACTGCTACCATGTTGGAAGAATCTGCTGTTGGTATTGTACATTTATTCATGTGTTATTATGTATATAAAGAGAAGTTAATGAATCCTGCTGCATCAGTTACCTGTGTGTGCTTTCTGGACTGATTTCTGTAACAAACTCTGATAGATTGATCTGCAGATTATGGTTTAAAAAAAGCTGAAGTTGGTAGTTGATGAAATAAACAAAGATTTTTTATGTGTGTCACACCAGATCTTTGGTCACACCATTGTGATTGCCATCTTGACCTTTTTTTAACCACAGCTTTCAGGCAGCTCTGGGTATAATGGCAGCAAAGAAATACTGGTTTGTTTGTTTCGTTTACAGGTAAACCTTGCTTAGTGACCACAGTTGGCATCGGCAGCTCCGTTGCTAAATGACATGGTTGCTAAGCAAAGCATTGTGTGACTATAGTGGGCTTACGACTTCACTTCCCCTTTGGTTGTTAAGCAGATCACTCTGGTCAGCCCCGCTCTGTGTGTAGATGCATAACCTGTAGTTATGGGTAATTATGGCCAGATCAGTCATGGAGAGCTGTAGTGTTTTACACCACCATTCAGGTAATATTCAGAGGTATACGATTTCTGTTCTCTTCTCTTCTCTTCTCTTCTCTCCTCCCCTCCCCTCCCCTCCTCCCCTCCCCTCCCCTCCCTTCCCTTCCCTTCTCTTCCTTTCCTTTCCTTTCCCTTCCCTTCTATTCTAGTCATTGTTTCCTAATTTCATTCTTTCCCAATTTCATCCTTCCTAATTTCATTCTGTTCTGCTCTATTCTAATTCTATTCTATTCTACTCTACTCTGCATTCTATTCTGTTCTGTTCTGTTCTGTTCTGTTCTGTTCTGTTCCGTTCCCTTCCCTTCCCTTCCCTATGTATGTATGTATGTATGTATGTATGTATGTATGTATGTATGTATGTATTAGAAAGTCTTTGGGGTTTGTATAAGCCCATTGTGCTTTGAAGGAAAAACAACTCCTCCTTCTTCTGCTCCTGTTAAGGAGAGCTGAGCTGACCAACAGCAAAGGAAGTCTCTGCAGATTGTGGCCAAACCTTGCACTACAGTCTTAGCTATGTGTTACTAGCATCTTCCTTCCTGAGGATTCCATCTTTTGAAAGCTGAGTTGTTCCAAGCTTGGCATCTGAGTGGATGAGCTTTGCCATCTTCCTGCTCTGTGTTAAAAGTCCCTCCGCTGTGGAAAGCCTAGGTGAGCTGGCAGGTAGCAGATGGAGCTGCCTCCTGTGAATTCCATGCCTCAATGCCTAACCAGCTTCCCTTCAGAGGCGGATGGCTCCAAAGCAGATCCGGGTATTTCAGCAGAACATTTGCTGGCTTGTTTTTAAGGAATTGCCACAGGGAGTGTTTGCCAATGGCAAGGTTGGAGAAAGAAAGAGACGGAGGGAGGGAGGGAGAGTGGGAGGAAGGGAGAGAGGGAGAGAGAGATGAGAGATAGATGATAGATAGATAGATAGATAGATAGATAGATAGATAGATAGATAGATAGATAGATAGATAGATAGAGATAGAGATAATATAGATATGATATAGATATGATATAGATGATAGATAGATAGATAGATAGATAGATAGATAGATAGATAGATAGATAGATAGATAGATAGATAGATAGATAGATAGATAGATGATAGAGATAATATAGATATGATATAGATGATAGATAGATAGATAGATAGATAGATAGATAGATAGATAGATAGATAGATAGAGATAGAGATAATATAGATATGATATAGATGATAGATAGATAGATAGAGAGAGAGAGAGATAATAGATATGATATAGATATGATATAGATGATAGATAGATAGATAGATAGATAGATAGATAGATAGATAGATAGATAGACAGACAGACAGACACAGACAGACAGACAGATAGATAGATGATAGATAGATAGAGATAATATAGATATGATATAGATGATAGATAGATAGATAGATAGATAGATAGATAGATAGATAGATAGATAGATAGATAGATAGATAGATAGAGATAGAGATAATATAGATATGATATAGATGATAGATGATAGATAGATAGAGATAGAGATAATATAGATATGATATAGATATGATATAGATGATAGATAGATAGATAGATAGATAGATAGATAGATAGATAGATAGATAGATAGATAGATAGATAGATAGATGATAGATATTATAGGTAGATAGACAAACAGAGAGAGAGAGGGAGGGGGAGAGGGAGAGAGAGATAATCAGGAGCACACACACAAACACACACACACATACATAAACAAACAAACCCTCTTCCCTCAAGGTTCAAGCGGGATGCTGTTTCCAGATGGTTACCATCTGATACCATCTGATACTTTTCATGATTGAGGTCAAACATCTCTGAACAGTGTCGTTCCCGGTGCCAAGAATAACAAGCCGAGTAAAAGAAGATCCTGCTGGTAAAAAGTCAGAAGAAAGGCAGGAAAGGTCAAAAGGGAGGCCATATGGCTTGTGGAGTTTAGCCCCAAGATGTTGGCACGATTGATGGATGTCTTGAGCTTTCTCTCTGATTTTTTTTTTTCTCAGCTGTCTTGTTTTCTGGCCAACCCTGGTTATTGTTGCTTGACTTATTGTGAATTTTTAATCGGTGATTCTGCGAGGAGGTTACCCATTTTATACAGATACGGGTTTTGGTTGATACGTACACTTGGTTCCAGACCACGCAAAATGTCAAGAGATGGGATTTACAGTATTATTTATTTATTTATTTATCACATTTCTATACCGCCCTTCTCCGAAGACTCAGGGCGGTTTACAGCCAAGATAAAATCACAGAAAAACAAACGTTAAGAACATTATTTAAAAATCTAATTCAAAAATTGGCCCAATAATTTTAAAACTAATAAAATATATTAGTATATATATATTAGTATTATATGTTATAAATATATTAGTATATATATATATATTAGGCCGTGAAAATATTTACAGATCCCTCACATCCTGGACATAAACTGTTTCAACCCCTACCCTCAAAACGACGCTATAGAGCACTGCACACCAGAACAACTAGACACAAGAGCAGATTTTCCCCAAGGCCATCACTCTGCTAAACAAATAATTCCCTCAACACTGTCAAACTAGTCACTAAGTCTTCACTACTATTAATCTTCTCATCGTTCCCATCACCCATCTCCTTCCACTTATGACTGTATGGCTGTAACTTTGTTGCTGGTAATCCTTATGATTTATATTGATATATTGACCATCAATTGTGTTGTAAATGTTGTACCTTGATGAACGCATCTTTTCTTTTATGTACACTGAGAGCATATGCACCAAGACAAATTCCTTGTGTGTCCAATCACACTTGGCCAATAAATTCTATTCTATTCTATTCTATTCTAAAATATAAAATAAACCCTAATAAAACCACCCATGTTAAAATTGGGATTAGGCCAACCCTGCATGATGGAACAAGGTCTTAAGCTCGCGCTTAAAGGTCCGGAGGTTAGGGAGTTGGCATAGCCCCAGAGGTATCTCATTCCACAGGGCAGGAGCCCCCACAGAGAAGGCCCTCCCCCTGGGGGCTGCCAGTCGGCATTGTTTGGCTGACAGCACCCTGAGGAGGCCCTCCCTATGGGAGCGCACGGGTCGATGAGAGGCTATTGGTGGCAATAGGCGGTCCCGAAAGTAACCCGGTCCCAAGCCATGGAGCGCTTTAAAGGTGAGAACCAACACCTTGAATTGCACCCGGAAGACCACCGGTAACCAGTGCAGCTTGCGCAGGAGAGGTGTTATATGGGAGCTATGAGACGCTCCCTCTATCCCCCGCGCAGACGCATTCTGGACCAGTTGGAGCCTCCTAGTGCTCTTCAAGGGGAGCCCCATGTAGAGAGCATTGCAATAGTCCAGGCAGGACTACTGGTTGACAATTGCTCTTTTCAACAGCATTCTAGTTATACCGCACTCATTTTTTTTTTTCCAATTTCTATGCCCTAACTTGTCATCCTTGCAAAGGAAAGTTAATTTCCCTCTGATCACATCTACTGGAGATTTTAAGAAAAGATTGGAAAACTACCGGTATTTTTTCAGAATGGTATAGGGCAGTGATGGCTAGCCTTTTTGCCATTGTGTGCCAGGAGTGGGGTTTGTGTGCCCACACCCATAATTCTATATCCCCTGCCTCCCATGTATGTGTGCATGACCCCCCTCCCCCTCCCCCTGCTCCTGGTGTGTGATGGCCCAGTACACCCGTTTTTCTCTCTTACCAAGCTCCAGAGCCTTTCTAGGAATCTGGGGAGGACAAAAACAGCCTTCCCCACTGGAAATAGCCTGTTTGCCAACTTCCGGTGGGACCAGAAGGCCCGTTTTTTGCTGTTCCCAGGTTGCAGAGCCTCTCTAGGTGGGACAGGAAGTTGTCAAACGGGCCATTTTCAGCCTCTGGAGGACCTCCGGGGGGGGAGAAGGCCTTTTTCACCCTCCCCAGAATCCTAGAGAGGCTCTGGAGCCTGGTGAGAGAGAAAAACAGGCCTTCCCCTCCGGAGGCAGGAAACAGCCTGTTTCCCTACTTCCGATGGGCCCAGAAGGCCTGAAAACATGCTGGAGCTGAGCTCGCATGTCCACGAATAGACTACACTTGCCACCTGTGGCACACATGCCATAGGTTCACCATCATGGGTATAGGGCAGGGGTGTCCAAACTTGGTCCCTTTAAGACTTTTGGACTTCAACTCCCAGAGTTCCTCAGCCAGCTTTGCTGGCTGAGGGACTCTGGGAGTTGAAGTCCAAAAGTCTTAAAGGGACCAAGTTTGGACACCCCTGGTATAGGGTCTCCTCCTTCAGCAGGGGGTTGTAATAAAAGATTTCCAAGGTCCCTTTCAACCAGTGGTGGGTTTCTACCAGTTTGCCCTGGTTCGGGCAAACTGGTAGCAATGGTGGCTGGAGGCTCCACCCACCCGCCCAGACATCATCACGGATGCTCTGCACATGCACAGAAGGTTCTGCACATGTGCAGAAGTGCCATGCGCACTCGCAGAACCGGTAGTGAAGGTAAATGAAACCCACTAGTACTTCCAGCTCTATGATTCCATATTCTACCCAGCTCAATCTCACATGACAATTGTGTACTATTTTTTTTTTTAAATGATCAGGTTTCAGAATTTTCCAGAATGGTATTCAAATTTTTGCCATTGCAATCACCGTCATCATCATCATCATCATTTAACAACTTCATAAACCCTTGCCAAGTGGAGTCTAGGCAACTGAATGGAGCTTGCAGTGTTTAATGGCCAGATGCCCTTCCTGTCACCAGTGCGGAGTTTTGTTCAGCAGATACATTCCCACTGTGCCCGGAGAGAGAAATATCTGCCTCCACCATTGCAATGGTGGTCAACATTTAATTGACTTCTGTTGAATTTCAACTATTCATAGTCGTAGCTGGAATTAGATTTTTTTCCCCCTAGAAATTTGTATCCTGTGTTCTTTTTTCAACCTTTTGCCCTTTTTTGACTATAATTTTTTAATAAATTTACATTTAAACTTAATTTGAGTTCTTAGGAATCTGGACCATCTCATGAAAAACCCACAATTGTGTACTGCTTTCAGAGCTCTCCTGAAAATGTCTGCTAAATTGCAGTTTTTAACGCAATAAAATGGATACAGTATAGAAGTAAATGGCATATAAGTACTTGTAATAAGAAACAAATGGGAAATTGGGATGTTGACAGAGAATAATCATGCTTGCACTATATAATTCAATACAATTTGCATTTAAATCAAATCAAGTTTTTTTTTCTTCTCCTGACTCTGCCCAGATGGTGGGGTATAGATCTTTTAGCACAACGTCCAAAATGTTAAACAACTGGAAGGATAGTTCTAGCCTGGCAAATACATAAAGGAATGTTCAAAAGTTTTCAAGCAGCATTTAGAAATTATATAATTGATGAAATTATTCTAAATGATATGCTTGTCTTGTTATTTATGTTATTATTTACATTACCTTATTTAGCTTTATTTAGCTTCCGTCGTGAGCTAAAAACATACTTATTTATTCAAGCAGGACTGGCATAAATAGTGATTTTAAATTGGGGTTTTAGAGATTTTAAACATTTGTAAATTTTTTAAATTTTTAAATTATCGGCCATTTATTAATAGTTTCTTTTAACTTCTTTTAATTGTATATACTCTGTATTTTATTTCGGCTGTACACCGCCCTGAGTCCTTCGGGAGAAGGGCGGTATAAAAATCTAATAAAACTAAACTAAACTAAACTACCTTGTCCATCAACTTCATATTGTACCACTGAATATTCTAAGCTGATTTCTGATTTTGCTGCCCAAGGACAACAGTAATTAAGAGCTCACAAATTTATATAATCTCAAATTTCTGGATTATCTTGGACCTTCCTTCCCTTCCTTCCTTCCTTCCTTCTACTGGAAGCCTCCAAAAACACTTCATTGTCAATTGTTCCATGAATTGCTCCCTATATTTTGAGTTCATCTTGTTTCTAGACCAGGGATCTCCAACCTTGGCAATTTCATGACTTATAAAGTTGGCTGAGAACTTCTGGGAGTTTGAGATCCAGAAGCCGTGAAGTTGCCGAGGTTGGAGACCTCAGTTCTAGACCATAGTTCCTCAACCTTGGTAGCTATTAAACATGGGTAGAGTTCAAATCCCAACTCTCGGGCTGGGGAATTCTGAGAGCTGAAGTCCACACCTTTTCCAGCTACCAAGTTGAGAAACCATGGTCTCGAAGATAGTTCAGTTCAGAGTTCAATGCCGCCAATAGATTTCTTCAGATAGCCTTCTGACATCTTGGCCTTTTGTTGGTTTTGTGATGAATTTCCCAGAACCAGACTGCAAAAATCTATCTGGCCACTAGATGAAAGCAAAACTACAGGCCTTTTCTCTATCCTGGGGTAGTCAACCTTTTTATACCTACTGCCCACTTTTGTATCTCTGTTAGTAGTAAAATTTTCTAACCGCCCACCGGTTCCACAGTAATGTGCCATTTATTGTCGTCTGTGCATGCCTCTCACGCATTGTGGATTGGGTTTGGGGGGGGGAGGCGCCGGCTACCAGCCCTGCTTGTCTGTTACAACTGGGTGGTGTGGGGGGAGATGCGCGAGTTATTCTGGGATGAGGCTCTTTTGTTTGCAGTCGCACTATAGTGCCATTTAGTTTCACTTACGTAACGTGAACTAAACTTACGCACGGGCGATACAAATAGCATATTTTCAGAAATTTAAATTGTCACGGGGAATTTTATGAAAACCTAATGAAAATGCTTTTAAATAATGCTATGAATTCTTTTTAAAAAGTCAATTAAATTTTAAAAAAGGAAAGTGCTTCAGTATCGGACAAAACCCCTATCACCCACCATGAAAGCTGGAACACCCACTAGTGGGCAGTAGGGACCAAGTTGACTACCACTGCTCTATCCCTTTGCTGTTGAGAACTGACCTTCTAGATTCTTCCAGCACAAATCTGATATTCTTGTTTGTAGTTATTTGTCTTGCTGGTGTCTAGGGAAACAGAGTTACAGTCCATGGGATGGTTTGAAAATGATTTTCTGGCTGACGAGATGCAGTTGAGACTGGCGTTTGCTTCCCCAATTGTATTCCGTGTTCGGGACATTTATCTCCACAGATAAATATGGTGGGTGCTGGAGAATGCAGACTTGCCTACTATAATCATTTTATTCTGCAATTGATTTACCTGCCTAGTCAGTTACTGCTTTCTATTCCAACCCAGGCCCTTTTAAATAAACTTATTTGCAAGAGCAGATTGTGCATTTCCACAAAACATGAAGAACTGCATCAAACTATTACTAGCCCATGCAAATGCATTTTGTGGTCATTGATAAGTTTATTCCACCACTCTCTTCCTGCATGAATCCGCAACAATGAAAATAAAACCAGCATCCCAAATTCCATTTAGACCCCGTTTCTACATGCGCCTCTTAATGTATTTTGACATACAATCTGCATTTCTGAGTGTTCCTTTCTCTCCCTCCCTCTCTCGCTTTCTCTCTTTCTCTCTCTCAAGATTATGAATGGTTAAAAAAATGATTTTCTTGCAAAATAGGCAATTTTAGGTTTCATTGGAAAACTCTTTCCAACTAAAATAAAACTTCAATGAAAAAAGAAATAGAATAGAATAGAATAGAATAGAATAGAATAGAATAGAATAGAATAGAATAGAATAGAATAGAATAGAATTCTTTATTGGCCAAGTGTGATTGGACACACGAGGAATTTGTCTTGGTGCATATGATCTCAGTGTACATAAAAGAAAAGATACATTCATCAAGGTACAACATTTACAACACAATTGATGGTCAATATATCAATATAAATCATAAGGATTGCCAGCAACAAAGTTACAGTCATACAGTCATAAGTGGAAAGAGATTGGTGATGGGAACGATGAGAAGATTAATAGTAGTGCAGAAGGAAGGAAGGAAGGAAGGAAGGAAGGAAGGAAGGAAGGAAGGAAGGAAGGAAGGAAGGAAAGAAAGAAAGAAAGAAAGAAAGAAAGAAAGAAAGAAAGAAAGAAAGAAAGAAAGAAAGAAATTCTTTCTAACCGCACACATTACTGAGAAGCTAAAGATTGGATCAGCTTGTATTTTTAATTTGCAGAAAAATGTTTCCTCCAGCATCTCGCCATTCATACGCAGCAAATTAGGAGTGTACCATTCTCCCAAATACAGTGCCTCGACCAGGAATTCTTATATTCTTTTGACCTCACCAAGCTCCTGCTGTTGGCCGGTATTAGAACTCCTGCTGAGAGCTGTTTGAAACCAGGTTAATAAAGATCAGTTGTTCAGTAATGCTGCAGTCCTGGCGTGGCATAGCCAAGGATCAGCAGACACTACGGTGGATGAAAATGCTCTCTCCTGTCGGGCACAATACTGAATTAGAGGATTGGGAAATAATTTGGAACAGAAATTATAAACTAACCAGCTCGACAAAATATAAAGAAAATCAATATAAAATGTTTTACCGTTGGCATTTGGCACCTTCTAGATTGGCAAAAAAATATATCCAAATTTAAACTCCAATTGTTGGAAAGGTGGACAAAAGCATATATGGTGGTTGTGCTCCAAAACAAACAAACAAACAAAAATACTGGATGAAAATACATAACTGGATACAGGAAGTAACAGGCTTCCAGATAGAATACACACCAGAACTGTTTCTTCTAGGGATAATGAAAAGGAAATATGAAAAAAAACAACCAATATATATTATTCTACACATGTGTTGTGTCCCCCTCCCCCTCCGATGGCCGGGTCTGGGAAGTCTGTATCAGACTTCCCAGTCTGTGGTCGTGGTCTGTGGCCACGAAGCCTCTGCAGCTTTGCCAAATTCCTGTCAGAGTTCTCAGGGCAGGCAGGAATCCAAGGTGTGACTTCAGCAAACCAGATGAGACTTTGCTTGACTCAAATTGCTTGACTCAAGCTGGTCTTTTATATAGGCCATGGGGTGTGGCTCCATGACTCAGCACTTATCCAGGCCTGCCCCTTCCTTCCTTTTGCTGACATCGCCTCTCCATTCTCTGGAAGCGGGGATCCATCCACTGTGACTTTCCGTCCTCCTGATCTGCTGCCGGCAATTCTAGCACATGGCTGTCTTCGTGCTCACACACTGTAGAAGGGAGGTTTGTTTGCTCATTCCTGACATTCTGTCCGGGCATGGTGCCAGGGCTGGGGGCTGGAGGCATGCCAGGCTGTTCCTCTTCATTATCAGACTCTGACTCAGATAGCAGGAGCTGGGAGGGGCCCGGCTGCGGAGAGGAGGGCGGGCGAGGCACAACAACATGACAGCGGCGGCAAGATTGTCCTTTGCACAATGTTGGAGAAGCTCTGAGGATTTAATAATTAGAAAAGTATTGAATTGTGCCGAGATGGACAAAATGACACTTGACTTGAAAGGATTGATGGATTCGGATTTTTTTTCCCTAAAATGGGAGAAATGGTGCAATTGGATCGAAGATAGAAAAAAGGAGAAGAAATAACAGATAGCAGATTCTGTAAACTTGTTTACAGCACAGGAGAACACTAGTGTGATGCTATGTAAACGGTCACAGCCATGCGCAAGAGTTCACTAAGAATGGTTTAATTGTTAAAACTCAATAAAAAAAATTTAAAAAAAGAAAAGAAAATGCTCTGCTCCTTGTCCCGGACTTTCTTACTAAAACAAAGATTAGGAAGGTCTAACAAACTCCCTCTCCATCCTTGCTACACTGCGCTTTGCAGAGGTGCCGCGTTGCCGTGGGGAACATTTGCCGTTCTGACCTTAAAGAACGATTTTGAACAGGGACAGAGTTGCTCAGTTGTTCATAAACCTGACATTTATGCCTCACAGACAATCTTGCCGCAGTATACATAGTTCTTTATGGCTTCTTTCGAATGGAATGAAATTGCCCTGTTCAGTCTCTTCCTTCCCTTAACTTTCTGCAACCCGGGCCAGTCAGTTCGACACGCTGCCAAACATTTAAATGTGACTCATCAGCTCTACCATAAATAGAACACAGAAAGTCTGTGTTGAGTGGAGGAGAAAGGATTAATCAGTCAATCAGAAGAGAACTGGAAGGGACCTTGGAGGTCTTCTAGTCCAACCCCCCTGTACCATTTCAGACAAGTGGCTATCCAGTTTCTTCTTAAAAACCTCCAATGATGGAGCACCCATGACTTCTGAAGCTAAGCCGTACCACTGGTTAATTGTCCTCATTGTCAGCAAGTTTCTCCTTAATTCCAGATTGCTTCTCTCCTTGATTAGTTTCCACCCATTGCTTCTTGTCTTGCCTTCTGCTGCTTTGTAAAATAAGTTGACCCCCACTTCTTTGTGGCAGTCCCTCAAATATTGTAACACTGCTATCATGTCACTCCTAGTCCTTCTTTTCTGTAGACTAGCCCTACCTACTTCCTGCAACCATTCTTCATATGTTTTATTCTCCAAGCCTTTAATCATCTTACTTACTAGTTCCTATCACCCATCTCCTCCCACTTATGACTGTATGACTGTAACCCTGTTGCTGGTATCTTTAAGATTTATACCGACTGTTTCCCTATGACTATCATTAAGTGTTGTAGCTTATGATTCTTGATGAATGTATCTTTTCTTTTATGTATGCTGAGAGCATATGCACCAAAGACAAATTCCTTGTGTGTCCAATCACACTTGGCTAATAAAGAATTCTTCTATTCTATTCCATTCTATTCCATTCCATTCCATTCCATTCCATTCCATTCCATTCCATTCTATTCTATTCTATTCTATTCTAATCTAATCTAATCTAATCTAATCTAATCTCTTCTCTGCATTTTTTCCAAAGTTTTTGTTGTTGTTGTTGTTGTAATGTGGTGACCAAAACTGGATAAAGTATTCCAGGTGTGATCTTACTAAAGATTAGGATAAGCAGCATGTAAGGATGGGGTGATTTTATGAAACCATGCTTCCATTTTCCCTTTGAGATGTTGGCATCAGCATTTCCTCCATAAATCACTCCAAAGGTGACTAGGTAGTTTTGCATATCATGGACAGTGGTGGGATTCAGGCGGTTCGGCCTGGTTCAGGCGAACCAGTAGTTAAATTGTTGTCTGGCTCCGCCCCTCCCTGCCCCGCTCCTTCCAGGAGTCTCCACATTATTTTGGCTCTCACGTAAGTGCAGGGAGGCCTACTAGGCCCAAAATGGGGCACAGGGGATGCGGTGCCCCCCTATGGCCCGTTTTCACTCCAAGGAGGCTTCAGGGAGGCTTCCTAGGCCCAAAACAGTGAGCGGGGGGGAGCACATCCCCCCCATAGCCCGCTTTTGCTCATAGGGGTTTGCAGGAGGCAGAGTGCTGTCTGTCACACCCCTGGCCACACCCATCATAGCCACGCCCACTCAACTTGTTATTAGGGCAGAGAGCTGGTTGTTAAATTATTTGAATCCCACCACTGGTGATGGACAACCATAGCTAGAACAGGAACACATGCACACATCTAAAAAATGTGTCCGAAGAGACAAACTGCCTCTAAGGTGCGAGCCCAAATTTTATTGTCTCTGAGAATAACCTCTGAGAATCCCACTATAATATCTCAGAACCTTGTTAAGATCTGAGGACGTTCTTCGGGGATAATAATAATATTAATAAAAACCTCTTGTAACATGGCCGAATAATAATCATACAAATAATTAGAGCGGCTTTTTAAAAAAATATAGCAGCAGAGATCAGCAGAAGGGTTATGAGAAAGCTGTGTGTCATGAATATTAATGCCTGATGTGTGACATTAACCCAATTGTTTGCACATTGCTGGGCTGTCACGGGTAAAATGCAACGGAGAAGTAAAAACGGTACGAGCGGCTAAATATTGTATAAAAATAGGCTGAGAAAATACCAGTCAGTGACATAGGCAGTAACGAAATCTGCACCAAAAGGAGAAGATGAGGTGAGTGAGTTTTCAGAGAGCAGATCATTAGATGTAGGAGTTTCCAAATGTGAAGCTTGGCGGGTGCACACTATTCTCATAAGCTGAGTCAATAAAAATAAAAGGTCTCTGGGCCAAAGAGTCAACTAAATCTAGTGTAATATCAGCCCGAGGCACCTTAAGAGTTGCTGTAGTAATGCACATTTTCTAGAATAAAATAGAATAGAAAACAGAGTTGGAAGGGACCTTGGAGATCTTCTAGTCCAACCCCCTGCTTAGGCAGGAAACCCTACACCGCTTCAGACAAATGATTATCCAACAACTTAAATATTTTCAGTGTGGAGCATTCACAACTTCTGCAGGCAAGTTGTTCCACTGATTAATTGTTCTAACTGTCAGGAAATTTCTCCTTAGTTCTAGGTTGCTTCTCTCCTTGATTAGTTTCCACCCATTGCTTCTTGTCCTGCCCTCAGGTGCTTTGGAGAATAGTTTGATTCCCTCTTCTTTGTGGCAGCCCCTGAGATATTGGAAGACTGCTATCATGTCTCCCCTTTTAGAAGAATAAAAAGTTCTTCTTTTTATTAAACTAGACATACCCAGTTCCTGCAACCGTTCTTCATATGTTTTAGCCTCCAGTCCCCTAATCATCTTTGTTGCTCTTCTCTGCACTCTTTCTAGAGTCTCCACATCTTTTTTACATCGTGGCGACCAAAACTGGACGCAGTATTCCAAGTGTGGCCTTACCAAGGCATTATAAACTGGTCTTTACATGTCATGTGATCTTGATTCTATCCCTCTGTTTATGCAGCCTAGAACCATGCTGGCTTTTTTGGCAGCTGCTGCACACTGCAGTAGCTACAGTTATGCTACAGTTGCTTTAGCTGCAGGTTCGGATCTTCTGTCCATATTCCGCTCCTGAGTTTTCCTATTAATTCACACATTAAACCATCTGGGAAGATCATTCCAGTTAAGATGGGAGCTTCGGACTGATTCAGCGTGGCCGTTCCTATGATTCCAAAGTCTTCATGTTGAAATCTTGAGAGTTGCATCCTAGGATTACAGTGACTTACAAGCATTCATGGGGGACTGTTTGAAGTTGCAACATTGAAAAAGGTGACTTATGACCAGTCTTTATATTTGCAACCATCCATAGAATCCTTACAGTCATGTGATCAAAATTTGGACACTTGGCAGCCAGTACGTATTTGCAATGGTTGCTTCATCCCAGGGTCACCTGATCATCGTTTGCAACCTTCCCAGTTGGTTTCTGACAAGCAGAGTCAATGGGGAGGTCAGATTTGGTTAATAAGCACATGATTTACTGAAATATCTGAAGTGCAGAATAGGACAACTCACCGCAGCCAATTTGACATGGCCAACTCACCATATCCAACTCATGACAGAACAATTTTTCATGACCAATGGCAGGACAATTCTCCATAGACAACTCATGGCAGGACAATTCGCCATGGTCAACTCATGGCAGGACAAGTTGCTATGGCCAACTCATGGCACGACAATTCTTCATATCCAACTCATGGTAAGACAATTCTCCATGGCCAACTCTATGGCAGGACATGTTGTGTCTTGTCCGCTCTCACCGCAGCTTATCTGCTCCCGAACATGGAGGAATGTATGCCTCCCGGCCCCAGTTCTGGCTCCATGCCCAGACAAGCTGCAGAGGAGGGAGCATCCCCCGGCCCCAGCCCTGGCTCCATGCCCAGGCAAACGGAGCAGCTAGACCCCTCCCTCTCCTCCACAGCATGTGAGCCTGAGGAAAGTTTTTGGATAGGCGGAGGCAACAGAAGGAAGGGAGGGGTAGGCCTTAATGAGTGCTGAGTCATGGAGCCACACCCCATGGCCTATATAAAGGACCTGCTTTCTGGCAGTCTCTGAGTCAGGCAAAGTCGAACTTATCTTGCTGAAGTCACTTACTGGTCTCCTGCCTGCTCTGAGGACTTTGCTAGGACTTTGGGCAGAGCTGCAGAGGCAAGCCTGATTCGGATTTCCCTGACCCGGCCGTCAGCGGAGGAGTGGGACACAACAGGACAGTTCTCCATGTCCAACTCATGGCAGGACAATTCTCCATATCCAACACATGGCAGGGCAATTCTCCATGGCCAACTCATCATGGGACAACTTGCTACGGGACGATTGAACAATTCAATTTAAGTATTTAAAATAACTAAACCATCTTTTGACCTTTTTGTCATTCATTTTTTCCCTCCTTTGACATCCTTTCTTTAATGATTCTGTTCCACCATTTCTTTGATATTAGTGTAACTCTTGTCCCATGATAAGGTTTTTTTTTTTTTTTGCATTTATATCCCGCCCTTCTCCGAAGACTCAGGGCGGCTTACACTATGTCAAGCAATAGTCTTCATCCATTTGTATATTATATACAAAGTCAACTTATTGCTCCCCAACAATTTGGGTCCTCATTTTACCTACCTTATAAAGGATGGAAGGCTCAGTGAGTTGGCCATGACAAGTTGGCCACAGCGAGTTGGCTGTGGCCAGTTGGCCACGCCAAGTTGTCCTAAAAAGATTAGAAAACCAAGGGTGACTCATTTAACAACTGCCTTTCTTAGCAATGGAAATTCTGGACCCAGTTGTGACCATAAGTCAAGGATCACCTGTATCTTCAATGCTGCAGAAGATCTAAGCATAGTACACAAAATTGTCTGCTACAACATCTTACCTGTCAGTGACTTCTTCAGCTTCAACCACAATAATACATGAGCAAACAATCAATACAAACTGAAGGTAAACTGCTCCAAACTCAATTGCAGAAAATCCGACTTCAGCAACCAAGTGGTCAACGCCTGGAATGCTCTACCCGACTCCGTTGTTACATCCTCAAACCCCCACAGCTTCAGTCTCAAACTGTCTATCGTGGACCTCACCCTGTTCCTAAGAGGTCCGTAAAGGGGGCATGCATAAGCGCACCCAATGGGTCTACAGTCTTACTGTCCCCATTGATTTGTATTTACTTCCTTTGTTTATGTTTATACCTATAAACAGCTTTACATGTTTATAAGGTAAAGGTTAAGGTTCCCCTTGCACATACGTGCTAGTTGTTGCCAACTCTAGGGGGCGGTGCTCATCTCTGTTTCAAAGCCAAAGAGCCAGTGCTGTCCGAAGACGTCTCCGTGGTCATGTGGCCGGCATGACTCAACGCCAAAAGTCGCACGGAACGCTGTTATCTTCCCAAAGGTGGTCCCTATTTTTTCTACTTGCATTTTTACGTGCTTTCAAAACTGCTAGGTTGGCAGAGCTGGGACAAGGAACGGGAGCTCACCCCGTTACGCGGCAGCACTAGGGATTCGAACCGCTAAGCTACCGACCTTTCGATCAACAAGCTCAATGTCCTAGCCCTTGAGCCACGCGTCCCTTTTTTACGTTTATACATGTAAACATGTTTACATCTTTTTTACATGTTTATACATGTGCTATTTTGCACATGTTTGACCAACAAATAAATGAGCAAATAATTAAATAAATATCACCGAGCAGTTGTAGGTGGTGTACGATCACATGTGGCATGAGAATTAATTTCCAGCATGATCTCTAAAACTACAAAGGAATCTGAGGATGGGAGGGAGGATAAACAATGAAATTTGTCTGTTTAAATTGGCAGAACAATTCTGTCATCACTGCAGCTAAGCCAGTCTTCAAGATGTTTGCAGCCACCAAATTAACTAATGGTTTGAGTGCCAGCTTCGGAAGATAATACAACCTTCCTCTCGCAAAATCTCCAGATTTTTTTAAAAAAAAAATCAGCAAAAATAGCGGTGTTGGTCTTAAGGGGAAAGAAAACCAAACCCCCAACATCTGGTATTAACAACTTGGACCAATGAGGAAGAACATTTACATTTTAATTATTTTCTAACACCTTTATTAATCAACACTCCCTCCTACCAGTAAAGCAGAGAGCAAACTTAAGGGAAAACAAATATTCCCATTCTAAAGGTCTGATCTTCTCAGGTTTTACAAGAGAATGCAAAGGCTGATTAGCGACTGAGAACAGGACAAAGAGGAGCCTTGAAAACCCCAGGGATCTGGGGAATATAGGGTAAGAGAAGCTCAAGATAAGCAACAAAGTGGGGCATTATATCATTGCATGCGTTCAGATTGACTGGCAGTTCAATCGAAGGCTGCAGAGTCGAGATTCTAATCAGAAAGAGATAATTTGAGGTTGAAATCAAACCTCCGGATGCGTCAATACGGAACTGGTGGCCGAATGTGTGCAGTCTCCATTGATGGGGAGATTGGGAGTTAGTTAACCATTAGCTTTTGCACTTCCTCAATATTCTGATGCACGGCTCATTGAGTTATATACAGGGGGTTTGCAGGGGGTTCACAGGGGGTTCGCAGCTAAGATTCTGTGCAGTTCGGAGAACCCCCAAATCCCATTCCTGGCTGGCTCTGCTCACCCCACCTACCCTCCCAAGAATCTCCACACGGCTTGTTTTGGATGCAGGTAAGTGCAGGGCATGCACAGAGGCTCAGGGAGGGTAAAATACAGGCCTACCAGAAGTTTGGGAGGCTGGAAACAAGCCCATTTCCGGCCTCCAGATCCTGGTTTGCCCTCCCGGAGGCTCAAGGAGTGCCTCCAGAGCCTGGGGAGGCCATTTTTGCCTTCCCGGAGGTTCAAGGAAAGCCTCCAGAGCCTGGGGAGGGCAAAAATGCCCCTCTATGGTGCAGGAGGCTGACTAGGCCATGCCCACCATGGCCACACCATTCAGTGTTCCAGTATTTGAAGAGTTGCTACAAAGAAGTGGAAGTCAAGCTATTCTCCAAAGCACCTGAGGGCAGGACAAGAAGCAACGGGTGGAAACTAATCAAGGAGAGAAGCAACTTAGAACTGAGGAGAAATTTCCTGACAGTGAGAACAATTAATCAGGGGAACAACTTAACTCCAGAAATTGTAAATGCTCCAATGTTGGAAGTTTTAAAGATGAGATTGGATAACCATTTGTCTGAAGCAGGGGTGAAATCCAGCAGGTTCTGACAGGTTCTGGAGAACCGATAGTGGAAATTTTGAGTAGTTCAGAGAACTGGCAAATGCCACTTCTGGCCGGCCCCAGAATGGGGTCAGAATGGGGAGTTTGCAGTATCCTTCCTCTGGAGTGGGGTAGGAATGGAGAGTTTGCAGTATCCTTCCCCGCCACGCCCACCAACCCATGCCCACCAAGCTACACCACACCCACAGTACCGGTAGTAAAAAAAAATGAATTTCACCATTGGTCTGAAGTGGTATAGGGCTTCCTATCTAAGCAGGAGGTTGCTTTCCTTTCCAGGAGGTCCCTTCCAACTCTGTTATTCTAAGTTGACAGGCATCCAAATGTAAATGACGTGACCATGGGGACGCTGCAATGATCATAAGTGTGAAAATGGTCCTACGTTGCTTTCTTCAATGCCATTGTAACTTTGAACGGGTCGGAAGTTGAGGACTACCTGTATTTATTTATTTTCCTGAGATATTTCTGCCTTTCTGTCAGCGGCCATCGTAGTTTTGGGACAAATAAAAGGGAACGCAACTGGATCTATTCCAACTTTACTGTTGCTAATTGCTTAACTATCAGTCTCTGCCGAAGGTTTAATCATATTCGTTCCTTCAAAGGCTCCGGGTTACAACATAAGGCATGTCTGAGTCATCGCAGTGAATTGTGATGCCGAAGTGTCTCACTTCCAGTCAGAATCGCCCTAATGGCTCATCAGTTCCTCTGTTTTAGATGCGGAGCTAATAGCAGGAAACTGAATTCCTGACCTTATTGGAAGTTCCTTGGCTCCAGGTCAGAATTTTTGCTCTTAGAATCCATCCTCGGCAGACTGGCGGACGAGGCTTCGAAGGTGGATCTTTTGCCCTTTTAATTGGATAGAGGCCATTCTGGGAAGCTTTCCCGATGCAAATTAGAATTAAAGTTCTTCAAAGGATGATACGCGATACCCAACATCATCATCATCATCATCATCATCATCATCATCATCATCATCATCATCATCATCATCATCATCATATTTTAATTTATAGACCACCCTTCTCCCGAGGGACTCAGGGCAGTGAACAGCCAGTTAAAATACAAGAAAACAGACAATATTAAAAACAACCCTTAAAAAACTCATTCAATTGGCCAAAACTAAAACACAATTACACCCTATAAATTATTACAAATTTAAAACCCCAATTAATCAAATTAATTTTTTTTAAAAAAAAAAATCAAGCCAGTCCAGCGAGACGGAACAAATAGGTTTTAAGTTCGCAGCGAAAGGTCCTAAGGTCAGACAATTGTCGGAGTCCAGGGGGAAGCTCATTCCACAGGGTAGGAGCCCCCACAGAGAAGGCCCTCCCTCTGGGGGCTGCCAGCTGACATTGTTTGGCTGACGGCACCCTAAGGGGTCCCTCTCTGTGAGAACGCACTGGTCGCTGGGAGATTGAAGCTGGCAGAAGACGGTCCCGTAAATATCCCGGTCCTAAGCCATGGAGCGCTTTAAAGGTTGTCACCAAAACCTTGAAGCGCACCCGGAAGACCACAGGTAGCCAGTGCAGTCTGCGCAGGAGAGGTATTACATTGCTGCTGATTAAAAATGGGAATGGAGTGGAGAGTGGAAAATAGAATGGAGTGGAATAGAATAGAACAGAACCTTGGAGGTCTTCTACTCCAACCCTCTGCTCAAGCAGGAAACTCTATACCAGTGATGGCTAACCTTTTTTCCATCTCGTGCCAGGAGCTGGGGGGGGGGGGTGTCACACATATGCATGCCCACACCCATAATTCTATGTGCCCTGCTGCCACACATGCACGCATGCCCCCCCATGCTCCACCCCCCGCTCCTGGCACATGATGGCACAGTAGGCCCGTTTTTTTCTCTCCCCAGCCTCCAGAGCCTTTCTAGGAGACTGGGAAGTGTGAAAACGGCCTTTCCCACCCTCCTGGAGGCCCTCCGAAGGCCAAAAATGGCCCTTTTGCCAACTTCCAGTGGGACCAGAAGGCCTGTTCTTTGCTCTCCCCAGCCTTTTCTGGGTTTTCTTCCCAAACTTTCTGTTTTTTCTTTGAAGACATTTCGCTTCTCGTTCAAAAAGAAGCTTGGAGAAGTTTGGAGAAGCGAAACGTTTTCAAAGAAAAACCAGAAAGTCCAGTCGCCTCTTGAAAAAGCACCTTTAAAATGGTGCAGGGAAAAATGTGATTTATGACCAGTCCTCGCCTTTACAACTATTGCAGCATGCCCATGGTCACATGATCAACATTCAGGTACCTGGCAAATTGCTGTCATTCACTTAACAAGCATGGCAAAAGGTCATAAAATCAAATATGACTCACTTAATAAACTTGTTGTGGCTAGCCAGCGGAGCTGGTGGCAGACTGAGACAGTGAGGAGGTTGGGGAGGAACAAAGGCCAGTCCTGGAGTCTGGGGAAGGCTCTGAGGAGTGCTCTGCATTGGAGGCAGAGATGGGGCCAGGGCCGTCTGACTGTTGTCAGCTGCCTTCAGAGTCAGATATTAGTGGGGCAGAACAGCTGGAGCCTGTTCCCAGTGTGCACATGCACAGAGTTGCCAGGAGAAGGGAACAGCTAAGGAACAAGGGTCGACTCAGGAGTAAAGCCACAGGTGGACGATGAATGGCCCCTCCCATAGGGAATAAAGAGGAGCGAAAGGGGAGGGGAGTTTGCAGGAGACAATTAGTTCACTTCCTTAGAGGGAAGATCTGTTCCTGACTTCTTGCCAAGTATGGTCTGCCACAGAGTGGTGTTTGGAAGATATCAGCCTGGCAGCTTTCCAGGCCTGATAAAGGTCTGTAGTTGTGAAATCTCTTGCAAGGCTGTTGGCCGGGACTTTGCTGGAGAGGAATTCCCTTTAAACTAAATAAAAGGGTTTTTATCGGGACGAGGAGTCGGCTTTATCCTTTTGGGAAGCCTAGGTCAGAACAAAACCACCTTGCTTAGCAACCTAAATTCTGGTTGTAAACAGAGGTCTACCTGGGTAGCCTTAAGAATTTTCTTAAAAGACCTCTTTCCAATGAATTTCAAAAGCCATTTCCACTTTATTGTATTGAATCAGAACTACAGGATAACTGTTTCTATGCCACAGGATTAAGAACATAAAATGTGTGCTCTTCCCCAAAGTACAGTGAGAATTAATCTGAATCTCTGCATCTCTCTCTCTCTCTCTCGCTTTTGCTCAGCTTTGCCTGGCTCCAAAGTTAATAAATCAAAATTGGGAAAGCTGAGGCTTTAGCACAAAGCTATGCAGCTCATTACCAAGCCTTGTTCTTATCCTTTATTGAATTTATTTTTTCTTTATCTTAAATTATGACTCCCTAAGGGCTATTTTTAGCATGGCAAATGATGTGGGCTTAGGGGAATCGTATCCAGTGGTGGGATTCAGCCAGTTCGCATCTTTTCGGGAGAACCGGTTGTTAACTTTCTAAGCAGTTTGGAGAACCCGTTGTTGGAAGAAATCTCCTTTTGTTTTTTTACCACTTTACAGGGCTAATCCTGTAAGGAAGGCAGGAAGGAAACATTCTGGTGTTATTTCTAGCCTAAACTTTATTGCCCTGCTTACAGAAACTGCCTCTCTGTTTAACCCTTATTACATTGTAACAGCTTAGGCGAAGCACCCATTGACTTGAGTGATGTTGATTTGGACACACCCACACAGTCACATGATCACCGAGCCACGCCTACCCAGCTGGTCATTAGGGCAGAGAACTGGTTGTTAAATTATTTGAATCCCACCACTGATCATATCCCCAAAGGTTAGGAAGCTTCAGGATTCTTAACCGTGGATATCAAGGCGAATGCTTTCACATCCCACTTAAAGAGTGACCTCAGATCATTTGAGAGCAACATGGGATTCTATTTCAGACAAACCAGGGGTGAAAATCAAGCAGGTTCTGACAGGTTTGGGAGAACCGGTAGCAGAAATTTTGAGTAGTTCAGAGAACCAGGAAATGCCACCTCTGGCTGGCCCCAGAGTGGGGTGGGAATGGGGAGTTTGCAGTATCCTTTCCCCTGGAGTGCGGTGGGAATAGAGATTTTGCAGTATCCTTCTCCCAGGAGTGAGGAGGGAATGGGGGCAGGGGTGAAATCCAGCAGATTCTGACAGGTTTGGGAGAACCAGTAGCAGAAATTTTGAGCAGTTCAGAGAACCGGTAGCGGAAATGTTGAGCAGTTCGGAGAACTGGGAAATACCACCTCTGGCTCTGGAGTGGGGTAGGAATGAAGATTTTGCAATATCTTTACCCCAGGAGTAGGGGGAGTAATAGGGATTTTGCAGTATCCTTCCCCTGCCACGCCCACCAAGCCACGCCCACAGAACCCATAGTTTAAAAAAGTTGGATTTCACCACTGAGACAAACTAATTCAGTTCCTTGAAATGCAAAGCAAACCATCTCTTTAAAAAAAATATATTGGCAAGCTGCAATTGAACAATAGCTCATTCAGAAGAAACAATAAAGCCAGACCTGTTGGTTGGCTAAAAGTCTGTAGAGATTCTCAAGTCATCCAGGTCATGGTTGTCCCAAAGGTGCTTTTTCAGGAGTATAAATCCTTCCATTCCTCGCTATCCTGTCAGAGCTGAAGAAGCTTCTTGGATGAGAAGCGAAACATCTTCAAAAGAAAAACAAGAAAGTTGCTTACTGTTGGTTGGACTGTTAGTTGGCTGTTTGAGTCTCCATTGGCTAAAATCACATCTTCCCGCTGGGGTCTCCTAATTCCTATATCATACTGCGTTTTATTCTTCATTGTCTCTGGAGTTTCACGCTTTGTTTGTTTGTTTGTTTGTTTGTTTTATGTGCTGCCCGCCTCGCCAAAGGTGACCCCAGCTGGCTTAACAACCGATCATTAAAAACGCCAGTGTAAAATATGAAAACAATAAATGGAGACATTAAAATGGATTTGGAGGCCTTGGTGGCTTTTTTGTGTTTTTTTCCCCCGTTCGTCTCAGTAAGGATCCAGTTACGTGCCTTAGCACTGAAGCTTGAGGGGGATGATTGGAATGAATGTTAATGATTTTCTTTGCCAAATCCAAAAAGAAAAAGAAAAGATAGAAAATTAAAAAGTGGGGGGAGGAATGCAAACCCTATAAACAGATTGCTGTAAAAGGAAACATTAATCTCTCTCTCTCTCTCTCAATCTCTTTCTCTCTACTTCTCTCTCTCAATTTCTTTTTCTTTCTTTCTCTCTCTCTGTGTGTCTCTGTCTCTGAATCTCTTTTTCTTTCTCTCTCTCTCTCTCTTTTTCTCTGCCTCTCTCTGTCTCTCTTCCTCTCTCCATCTCTCTGTCTCTCTGTTTCAATCTCTTTCTCTTTCTTTCTCTCTGCCTCTCTCTGCCTCTCTTTCTCTCCCTCTGTCTCTCAATCTCTTTCTCTTTCTTTCTCTCTGTCTCTGTCTCTGTCTCTCTCCATCTCTCTCTCTCTTTCTCTCTGCCTCTCTTTCTCTTTCTCTCCTCTCCTCTCAATCTCTTTCTCTTTCTTTCTCTCTGTCTGTCTCTGTCTCTCTCTCCCTCTCTCTCTCTTTCTCTCTGCCTCTCTTTCTCTCTTTCTCTCTCTCTCTTTCTCTCTGTTTCTGTTTCTGTTTCTGTTTCTGTCTCTGAATCTCTTTTTCTTTCTTTCTCTCTGTCTCTCTCTCTCTGTGTCTCTTTTTTTTCTCTGGCTCTCTCTGTCTCTCTTTCTCTCTCCATCTCTCTGTCTCTCTGCTTCAATCGCTTTCTCTTTCTTTCTCTCTGCCTCTCTCTGCCTCTCTTTCTTTCTCTCTGTCTCTCTCCACCTCTCTCTCTCTCCATCTCTCTCTCTCTCTCTTCACCAGATTCAATATCAATGAATGGCCTATTTCTCTGAGGCTTTTCAACAAACCATTTGCAGCGCAAATATATTTGTTGGCATGCAAATCACTGCACATTATGAGGCTTGATTAATATTATAATGATGAGAGCCAATCAGTGGCTTTCTGGAACCAAGCATCCTTATTATTGACTTGTTTGGGTGCTGTGTATCTATTATAGGTTGGATTTGGAATGGGTGTTGTTTTTTGTTCTCTTTCAACGGCGCACCGGTTTTATTCCTCTTTTCTTCGAGTGCTTAAATATGAGAGTTTGCCGATAACAAGGCAGGAAGGCAGCCCCATCACGTGATGAATAGAATCGGCATTTAATTCAGATGACGGAGGCTTTCTCTCCGTTCGTTCTCAAGTAAATCCATTTGGGAACACAAGGGTCTCTTCGGAGTTCTTTCGCATTATCCTGATAAGATACACCACTCCTTGGATTTATTTTATTTATTTATTAAATGGCTATGCCACGCATCTGGCAGTCAGGCCGTTCTAGATGGCTTAGCACATGGTAGGAAAAAATACTCCGATGTAAAACTTTAAAAATACAAAAACAATGAATATCGGCATTAAAATTAAAAAGTTGGCGTCGTAAGGAAGAAAGATACAAACAGGGTGGAGGTAAAATCTTCTCTCAGTTCACTAACTACCTCCAGGACCCTAAGTATGTTCTGGTTATGGTTAGGGTTAGGGTTAGGGTATGGGTATGGGTATGGGTAAGTTATGGGTATGGGTATGGGTATGGGTATGGGTATGGGTATGGGTATGGGTATGTAATAGGGGACGCAGTGGCTCAGGGGTTAGGACATTGAGCTTGTCAATCGAAAGGTCGGCAGTTCAGCGGTTCGAATCCCTAGTGCCGCCGTGTAATGTGGTGAGCTCCCATTACTTGTCTCAGCTTCTGCCAACCTAGCAGTTTCGAAAGCACGTAAAAAATGCAAGTAGAAAAAATAGGGACCACCTTTGGTGGGAAGGGAACAGCGTTCTGTGCGCCTTTGGTGTTGAGTCATGCCGGCCACATGACCACGGAGACGTCTTCAGACAGCGCTGGATCTTCGGCTTTGAAATGGAGATGAGCACCACTCGCTAGAGTTGGCAATGACTAGCACGTAAGTGCGAGGGGAACCTTTACCTTTACTAGGTTATGGTTATGGTTATGGGTATGGCATGGGTATGGGTATGGGGATGTTATGGTTATAGTTAGGGTTATGGTTAGGGTTAGGGTTAGAGTTAGGGTATGGTTATGGTTATGGTTATGGTTATGGTTATGGTTATGGTTATGGTTATGGTTATGGTTATGAAGTGGTGTAAGGTTTCTTGCCTGGGCAGGGGGTTGGACTAGAAGACCTCCAAGGTCCCTTCCAACTCTGTTATTATTATTACCCTGACCCAAATGAAACACCTTTTAAAATTTAACCCAGTTAGCTCGAGTTCTGTCTCCAAGGCACATCGCTAACATTTCTCTTTCCTTTTCGCCGAGTCAATTCTTCTCATTTCTTTGACTTGACTATATGGAAATGAGCCTTGGAATTGCATGATGCGTTTGGGTGGCGATATTGATCCCCTTGTTCCACCTTTTTCTCTTTCCATTTGATCAGTTTCCCAGGTTATTGCTTTCCCTTCAGTAAGCTCAACTTATTTAATTCTGGTCATTTCAGCCCCGGGAATCGGTCTTTCGAAACACACCACGGCAATTGGAAAAAGCTTACTTCGCCCAGCACCCTAAACCTTTTAATTCCTTCTGTCTTGCAAAGTAAATTTGGCTTCAGAAGAATTGGCTTGGCTCCTGATAGGCATTCTCTCATCTGTGACTCCAGCACAAAAAGAGAAGCAATTCTCTACCAATCATGGTTCAGTTGGTTTGGACAAAGGGTGCCTTGTGTAACAGTAGGTCTGATGTATTTGGGAATAGGGAGGGGAAGGAGAGAAAAAAAAAGCAAAGGAAATGGTAGCAGGTTTTTTAGTTTACAGATTCTCTCGAAAAGTTTGGAAGTGTTGTGACACAGTGATGACTGGCATTCGAGAGATCTGAGTTTAACCTCTGCCATCCTCAGAGAGAAGCAATCAAAGATCTCGGCCAGATTTCCCAAGGGATTTCTGAGAAGCCACTGGTTCTGTGGGCGTGGGTTGGTGGGCGTGGCTTGGGGGGTGTGGCAGGGGAAGGATACTGTAAAATCTCCATTCCTACCCCACTTCAGGGGAAGGTTACTACAAAATCCCCATTTCCTTCTGATCAGCTGGGACTCGGGAGGCAGAGAATAGAGTGGGGCCAGTCAGAAATTTTACTACCGGTTCTGTGGGTGTGGCTTGGTGGGCGTGTCTTGGTGGGTGTGGCAGGGGAAGAATACTGTAAAATCTCCATTCCCACCCCACTCCAGGGGAAGGTTACTGCAAAATCCCCATTCCCTCCCGTTCAGTTGGGACTCGGGAGGCAGAGAATAGATGGGGGCAGAGCCAGTCAGAGGTGGTATTTACCGGTTCTCCGAACTACTCAAAATTTCCGCAACCGGTTCTGCAGAACTGGTCAGAACCTGCTGAAACCTACCTCTGCAACCAATGTGATCCTTGGCTGCACTCAGAGCTTGGTTGTTGTTGTTTTTTGCAGATGTTTCAATACCCACCTAGGAAACATCATCAGTAGCTAGGAGGGAATGTGGTTTGTCCTCTGTTTATATATAACTGGCTTGCTCTGTCAGTGTTGGTGAGCATTTTCTTGGTGGTTACTCGATTAGGCTGTGGTTTATGGTTCGATTGTCTACCTGAGTTGGTAGTTCCTTGATTGAAATACTGTTTACTACATTTTTTAATTTATTTATAAACAAGTTTTTTATTTACTAAACATTAAGAACATTGGACATGGTGTGACCATCTTGGTTTTATCATATCCATATATTTTTTTCCATAACAACAAATATACTTACTATTTAACATACATTGCTACTTTGTTCTTATGTACATATCCCTTGTCCTCATTTACATATTTGTCTAGATATTATCCAATATTAATTCAACAAACCCTAAATCTTTTTGGTTCCAACTCCTTTTCTCCTCTCTAACCATGGGTACACTTTGCTTCTTGATTGTTGGTTCAGTATTAATCTTCGGGCTAATTAATCTCTGTTTGTCTGGCAGATTGCTGGTGGGGAGGAGTTTTTAACTCAAAAGTAGAATGGATTGACTACATGTCAAGGAACTGACAGTTTTCTAGATCCTACCTTCTAGTGCTTAGTATTGAAATATGACCCCTCAATTGGCAACCCAAACTTATTTTGATTTTTAGGTTCTGCAAATTTTCACAGGTTGAAAAAAAACAACAACCCCAAAACAGAATATGGATAGAGACCAGGCAGAAGGAGAGTAAACCAGGGCTGAAATGCTCCCTGTTCGGACCGGATCAGTCGATCCAGTAGCGATGGTGGCGGGTGGTTCAGAGAACCAGTAGAAAAAATCCCTGGCCCCCCCCATGCCCATCCAATGCTCGGTTGCCCACTTCCCCACTTGCCACTTCTTTTGAAAAATGCTTTTAAAAGGTTAAAAAAAATAGAGGCTCTGATTTAGGCCCAGTACTCTTCAACATCTTCATCAATGACTTGGACGAGGGGATAGATGGGGAACTCATCAAATTTGCAGATGACACCAAGCTGGCAGGAATAGCCAACACTCCAGAAGATAGGCTCAAATTACAGAAAGATCTTGACAAACTTGAACATTGGGCACTATCTAACAAAATGAAATTCAACAGTGAAAAAAGTAAGATTCTACATTTAGGCAAAAAAAACAAAATGCACCGGTACCGTATATGTGGTACCTTGCTCAATAGTAGTACCTGTGAGAGGATCTTGGAGTCCTAGTGGATAACCATTTAGATAGGAGCCAGCAGTGTGCAGCAGCAGTTAAAAAAGCCAACACAGTTCTGGGCTGCATAAACAGAGGGATAGAATCAAGATCACGTGAAGTGTTAGTACCACTTTATAATGCCTTGGTAAGGCCACACTTGGAATATTGCATCCAGTTTTGGTCGCCACAATGTAAAAAAGATGTTGAGACTCTAGAAAGAGTGCAGAGAAGAGCAACAAAGATGAGTAGGGGACTGGAGACTAAAACATATGAAGAAGGAACTGGGTATTGCAGGAACTGGGTATGTCTAGTTTAGTAAAAAGAAGGACTAGGGGAGACATGATAGCAGTGTTCCAATATCTCAGGGGCTGCCACAAAGAAGAGGGAGTCGGGCTGTTCTCCAAAGCACCTGAGGGTAGAACAAGAAGCAATGGGTGGAAACTGATCAAAGAAAGAAGCAACTTAGAACTAAGGAGAAATTTCCTGACAGTTAGAACAATTAATAAGTGGAACGACTTGCCTTCAGAAGTTGTGAATGCTCCAACACTGGAAATTTTTAAGAAAATGTTGGATAACCATCTGACTGAGATGGTGTAGGGTTTCCTGCCTAGGCAGGGGGTTGGACTAGAAGGCCTCCAAGGTCCCTTCCAACTCTGTTGTTATGTTATGTTATGTTATGTTATGATCACAGCTGAGCCGCATGATCGTTAGAGCCTTTTTTAAAAAAAACTTTTAAAAGCATTTTTTAACAACCTATTTGGCTGAATAGGTTGTAAAAAATGCTTTTAAAAGGTAAAACAAGAGGCTCTGACGATCCCAGCTGAGCTGCCTTAAAAATGCTTTTAAAAGTAAAAAAAAAAAAAAAGATTGCGCGCCACAGCTAATCACCCTCCCTCCCACATGCTGTTCTCCTTACCTCATGCCTCCTTTTGGCGGGCTCTGCACATGTGCGCACACCTTGCATTTGGTGTGTGGTGTGCACTGTGCATGTACGTGTTCAACACGCATGCGCACCCAGCGAACCAGTAATAAACAAGTTCATATATCACTACTAGAGTAAACAGAGATATATATTTTTTAACTAGCCACTGAAGAACAATAATAATAACAATAATAATAAGTATAATGGTCACTTCAAGCTTTGATCTTCGTTGACTACTTTTGCTGATAGGTTTGATAGAGAATGCTTGTAAATACCGAGGGTTTTTTTTCCCCCATCTACTATTCCGCAGAGTGGCACAATTCTCTGAATAGGATGCATACAGGTGGTTGGTCTATTTTTGTACTAAAACTGGAAACACCAGCAAGTCGGAAAAGGCAATGAACAACCAAAAAAAGAAAAAAAGAAAAAACCCAACCTTGACAGGCGAGCGCAGTCATATTTTATTGCTGCGTTGAATGTGCAGCTATTGTTACACAATATATCAGCCTTCTCCAATCTGGTATCTTCCAGATGTGCTGGGACTACAACTGGCAGTTTTAGTCAGTTCAGTTTCAGCATGAAAAAGAGTTTCACTGATGTTCATTTAAAAAAAAAAGACTAAACATCTGTCTCTTAACGAAGATAAGAGTATGATTCTTATGAGTATGACTCTTAAAGAAGATGCTACATGATTCTAGTAAGGGGTCATTGTTAGAGGACCATTGGCCATTGTTAGGGGGCCATTGTCATTCCTAAATTGCACCTACAATGGATTTTCATGATATCTGACCTTGCAAACGTGCCTCTCATCCTACTAGCTAAGAGGCGATTAAGGAGGAGAAATGCGTCCTTTTGCTAACAATCTGGCAAGAGAACCATGGCATCCACGAAAATCAGGCTCGCAACAAGTTAGCTGATCTGATGAAAAGTAAAGAAAAGGTTTTTTTTGTACATTAATAATCCTTCATCTTCCAGGATTATTAATGTACAGGAATGATTGAAGATATGTAATTAAAAAAATAGAAATAATTTGAAATGAAACTGGGGCTGCTCAGCTGCCATTTCAGAAGGGAATGGAAAGGGAGAGAGGAGTAGAGAGAGCGAAGGAAGAAAGTAGGTAGGAAAAGAGAGAGGTAGAAGAGGGGGAAAGGAGAGGAAGAAGAAAGGGGAAAGAGAGAGGGTTAGAAAAGGTAGAAGAAGAGAGGAGTGGTGAAGGAGGAGAGGAAGTAGAAAAGTGAAGGAGAGGAAGGATGGAGAAAGTAGAAGAAGGTAGAGAAGGGAAGAGGAAAGGTTGTGTTAAGGAAGGAAGTGGTAGCTGAGCAGGCCCGAATAAGTAACAAATGAAAGTTAATGATTAATGTTGAATAAGAGACTGTACATTGAATATGTTGTTGGAAAATGGAAATAAAACTTTTTTTAAAAAAAGAAAAGTTTTTTTGCAGGAACTGGGTATGTCTAGTTTAATCAGAGGTGGGTTTCAGCAGGTTCTGACCAGTTTTGAAGAACCGGTAGTAGACATTTTGAGTAGTTTGGAGAACCGGTAGTAAAAATTCTGACTGGCCCCACCCTCATCCATTCTCTGCCTCCTGATTGGGAGGTAATGGGGATTTTTGCAGTAACCTTCCCCTGGATTGGGGAGGGAATGGAGATTTTACAGTAAGCTGACACACCAAACCATGCCACACCCACCAAGCCACACCCACCGAACCGGTAGTAAAAAAATGTGAAACCCACCACTGAGTTTAATGAAAAGAAGGACTAGGGGAGACATGATAGCAGTGTTACAATATTTGAGGGGCTGCCACAAAGAAGAGGCAGTCAAGCTATTCTCCAAAGCACCTGAGGGCAGGACAAGAAGCAATAAATGGAAACTAATCAAGGAGAGAAGCAACTTAGAACTAAGGAGAAATTTCCTGTCAGTTAGAACAATTAATCAGTGGAACAACTTGCCTCCAGAAGTTGTGAATGCTCCAACACTGGAAGTTTTTAAATAGAGATTGGATAACCGTTTGTCTGAAGTGGCTTATGGTTTCCTGCCTAAGCAGGGGGTTGGACTAGAAGACCTCCAAGGTCCCTTCCAACACTGTTATTCTGTTTCGGTTCCTCGGCTATCAAGAAAGATCTCATTTTATTGAGGAAATGCGAGAACATTTGCAATTTAGTATGTAAATGCCATCCCTGGTTGTTGGCCGGAAAAAAAAACACAAAAAAACAACCCTATCTTTTCTGATTTGGTGACCTTTTCTTTTACGAGAGTAATGAACCAGAATTATGTGTGTGTGTTTTTTAATTGCCTTTGCAAAGTCATCAACAGATGTTTGAGTTGCAAGGCTTACCATTTGAACTTGACCATTGCTGACTAATCAGTTGGAAGCAGGCACATTGTGACCAAATCAACCTCTTTTTAACTCTCGCTGATTATCATGGGAATGGGCTTAAGCGCATCTTTTCAAAAGCACTCTTAAACAAAAAAAAATAAAAAAATAAAAATAGAGGAACAAGTAAACACTCATCACGTGTTGAATCGTGTGCCTTTGTGGCTTTGGTTGATTTGTGAAATAATTAAGAGCATCGCTCAAGGAAAGCCGCAACGAGTGAAGACCATCCCTTAGCCACATTATTGATCCATCCAGCAGTTTCAGCCAGGATCTTTTTCAGTCAGATTAAAAGAGTTGGAAGGGACCTTGCAGGTCATCTAGTCCAACCCCCTGCCCATACAGGAGACCCTTTGTCTGGCCTCTACCTAGGATCGAACTCACAACCTCCTGATTGTGAGGCAAGAGATCCACCTCTAGGCCACAGCAGTCTTTCCTAAACTTTCTGGGGTATGCTCCCCTTTTGAGCTTTCTCAGTTTTCCTCTTAGAATTATCCCCTTTTTCAGTTCTCCTAAAGCATTTTAATACAGAATAATAGCAATAGCAATAGCATTTAGACTTATATACAGCTTCACAGTGCTTTACAGCCCTCTCTAAGCAGTTTACAGAGTCAGCATATTGGCCCCAACAATCTGGGTCCTCATTTTACCCACCTCGGAAGGATGGAAGGCTGAGTCAACCTCGATCCGGTCAGGATTGAATTCTTGGCAATTGGCAGAATTAGCCTGCAATACTAATTGCAGGCAGGGAGGGAGGGAGGGAGGGAGGGAGGGAGGAAGGAAGGAAGGAAGGAAGGAAGGAAGGAAGGAGGGAAGGAATAGATTAATATACAGCTTCACAATGCTTTACAGCCCTCTCTAAGCAGTTTGCAGAGTCAGCATATTGGCCCCAACAATCTGGGTCCTCATTTTACCCACCTTGGAAGGATGGAAGGCCAAGTCAACCTTGAGCTGGTCAGGATCGAACTCCTAGCAGTTGGCAGAGTTAGCCTGCAATACTTCTTTCTAAGTACTGCACAAAAAGAAAGGGAAGGAAGGAAGGAAGGAAGGAAGGAAGGAAGGAAGGAAGGAAGGAAGGAAGGAAGGGGAAAAAGAAGAGCAAAGCAATAGCAATAGCACTTAGACTTATATACCACTTCACAGTGCTTTGCAGCCCTCTCTAAGAGGTTTACAGAGTCAGCTTCTTGCTCCCAACAATCTGGCTCCTCATTTTACCCACCTCGGAAGGATAGAAGGAGAGTCAGCCTTGAGCCTGGTGAGAATTGAACTGCTAAATTGCAGGCAGCCGGCAGTCACCCGAGGTAGCCTGCAGTACTGCACTCTTACCATCTAGTACAACCCCCTGCCCAAGCAGGAGACCCTATACCATTTCTGACAAGTGGCAGTCCAGTCTCTTCCAGAAAGCCTCCAGTGGTGAAGCTCCCACAACTTCTGAAGGCAACTTCTGTTCCATGGGTTGATTGTTCTCACTGTCAGGAAATTTCTCCTTATTTCCAGGTTGAATCTCTCCTGGATCACTTAGGACTTATTTTTCAAACTGACGACCACTGCAGCATCCCCGTGGCCGTGCGATCAAAATTTAGACGCTCGTCAACGGACTCGTCTTTATGACGGTTGCAAGTTGTCCCTTTTTGTGACCTCCTGGCAACCCAAGTGACTGGGGGGGTGCCCGATTCACTTAACAACCACAGTGATTCACTGTACAACTATGGCAAGAAAGGCTGTAAAATGGGTTAACAAACTTCCCTTAACGAAAGAACCTCACTTTTGCAACATCCATTTTGGGCTCAACTGTGGTCATAAGTCAAGGATTACCTATATGCCACGCTAGCTTCCCAATCCTGTTTTTTTTTTTGGTAGGGTTTCAGGCAGGTCAAAAGCTTGTACACGAATAGAAAGACAAAAAAGGAATCGATGCCAACCTCTTGAAGAATGACTCTTTGACTGATATTTTTTTTAACAGCCCAGCCACGACCTTGATTTACGATCCCTCCTCCTCCTCACATCCCTCTTTGAAGCTCCACTAGATACGCTGCTCTGAATAGAACTGACTTCCAGCCCCAATGAAACGCCACTTATGCCTCAGTAACGCCCTTCTAATTACCTTTCCCTCCTTTTCTTTTTTTTTTTTAAATTCCCAAGGCACTAAAGGTGATATTTTATAGGCTTTGAAAGCACTTGGAAGGGACCCAGATCTTCCCCAAAGAATGAAACACCTGTAAAAAGGAAGGAAGGAAGGAGGGAGGGAGGGAGGGAGGGAGGGAGGAAGGAAGGAAGGAAGGAAGGAAGGAAGGAAGGAAGGAAGGAAGGAAGGAAGGAAAGAAGGAAGGAAGGGAAAGGGAAATAAGGGAAGCTGGGAGGGAGCGAGGGAGGGAGGGGAGGTGGGAGGGAAGGGGGAGCGAGGAGAAGGGAAAGGAAGGCAAGGAGGGAGGGGAAAGAAAAATATGGGAAAGTGGAAGAAAGGAAAGGAAAGGAAAGGAAAGGAAAGGAAGGAAGGAAGGAAGGAAGGAAGGAAGGAAGGAAGGAAGGAAGGAAGGAAGGAAGGAAGGAAGGAAGGAAAGGAAATAAGGAAGATGCGACAGAGCTAGGGAGGGAAGGGGAGGAGGGAGGAGGAAGGAGGGAAGGAAGGAGGGAAGGAAGGCAAGGATGGAGGGAGGGAGGGAAGGGAAAATATGGGAAAGTGGGAGGAGGAGGGAGGGAGGAAGGAAGGAAGGAAGGAAGGAAGGAAGGAAGGAAGGAAGGAAGGAAGGAAGGAAAATAAGGGCAGATGGGAGGGAGTGAGAGAGGGGAGGTGGGAGGGAAGGGGAGGGAGGGAGGGGAAGGGAAGGCAAGGAGGGAGGGAGGGGAAGGGAAAATATGGGAAAGTGAGAGAGAGGAAGGAAAGGAAGGAAGGAAGGAAGGAAGGAAGGAAGGAAGGAAGGAAGGAAGGAAGGAAGGAAGGAAGGAAGGAAGGACGGACATCCTTCTTAAGAGAACAGTGTTGTTGCCGGTCTCACATCTTATTTATTTATTTATTTATTTATTTTAAGAAGCAGCTGTGTCTTTTTTCCCCCCCCTTCTTTTCCTCCAGGACTTTTTAAATGGTTGCCAAGGAAACCGAGCAACGGAGAATGGAAAGGTTAGATGGATATTGGATGAGACTGTAGTACTTGTTTCAAACCACAATTGACAGGGGCATTTGAGGAGCGGAGGGCTAAGCGAGCTGTAATTCACATACCGTCTTTCCAGTTTCTCCCCCCTGTCCCCTCCCCGCCGGTATTTACCTAGCGCAGGTAATTGTCTTTTAATCACAAATCAATTATAATTCATCCTAATTAGGGTTTTTTTTCTCCCCTTCTCCCCCTTAAAAATGGCCTGAGTGGTACAATTCCTTTTCTTCCTTCCTCCTTTCCAATTTTTTAAGAGAGAAAGTCAATTCATGGCAATGCTCGAAAGACGAAAAGCTGACTTGAAAAGGAGCGGTCAGACGCCGCTCGAGAAGGGTGAGCGAGCTTCATCAATTGGCAGCGTAGCAACATGCCAATCCCAGCGTAATCTAGCATCTTTTCTGCATGAAATTGGATCCGGTTCAGTAGTGGGTTTCTACCGGTTCAGCCCGGTTTGGGCGAATCAGTAGCAGCAGCGGTGGCAGGCTCTGCCCACCCTCCTGGATGTCATCATAGACACTCTGCACATGTGCAAAGGGTTCTGCTCATGGGCAGAAGCGCTGCGCGTGAGCGAAGCAAGCCCGCGGACCCTCACAGTTCCGAACCGATAGCGAAGGTAAATGAAAACCACTACTGATCCGGTTCTCTCCGGAACAAGGTATTTTTAAGTGTAGATCATCCTCGACTTATGACCACAATTGAACCCAACGTTTCTGTTGCTGAGCGAGACAGTTGTTAAGTGAATTTGGCCCCATTCTATGACCTTTCTTGGCCCGGTTGTTAAGAGTTTCCAAACTAATAATAAATCAGGCCTTCTAGGAACCTCGGAGGTTATTTTCAACCACTGCCAGCCCTGCTACTATGGTCATGGTCCACAGCTTTAAAGTTGCCAAGAATAACAGAGATGGCAGGGACCTTGGAGGTCTTCTAGTCCAGCCCCCTGCTCATGCAAGAGACCCTATACCATTTCAGACAAATGGCTGTCCAATCTCTTCTTAAAATCCTCCAGTGATGAAGCACCTACAACTTCTGATGGCAACCTGTTCCACCAGTTAATTGCCATCCCCGCTAGGAAGTTTCTCCTCAGTTCCAGGTTGCTTCTCTCTTTGATTAACATAACATAACATAACATCAGAGTTGGAAGGGACCTTGGAGGCCTTCTAGTCCAACCCCCTGCCCAGGCAGGAAACCCTACACCATCTCAGTCAGATGGTTATCCAACATTTTCTTAAAAATTTCCAGTGTTGGAGCATTCACAACTTCTGAAGGCAAGTTGTTCCACTTATTAATTGTTCTAACTGTCAGGAAATTTCTCCTTAGTTCTAAGTTGCTTCTTTCCTTGATCAGTTTCCACCCATTGCTTCTTGTTCTACCCTCAGGTGCTCTGGAGAACAGCCCGACTCCCACTTCTCTGTGGCAGCCCCTGAGATATTGGAACACTGCTATCATGTCTCCCTGGTCCTTCTTTTGTTAAACTAGACATACCCAGTTCCTGCAACCGTTCTTCATATGTTTTATCCTCCAGTCCCTAATCATCTTTGTTGCTCTTCTCTGCACTCTTTCTAGAGTCTCAACATCTTTTACATCGTGGCGACCAAAACTGGATGCAATATTCCAAGTGTGGCCTTACCAAGGCATTATAAAGTGGTACTAGCACTTCACGTGATCTTGATTCTATCCTCTGTTTATGCAGCCCAGAATTGTGTTGGCTTTTTTAACAGCTGCTGCACACTGCTGGCTCATATCTAGATGGTTATCCACTAGGACTCCAAGATCCCTCTCACCGGTACTACTATTGGGCAAGGTACCACATATACGGTACTGGTGCATTTTGTTTTTGGCCTAAATGTAGAACCTTACTTTTTTCACTGTTGAATTTAATTTTGTTAGATAGCGCCCAATGTTCAAGTCTGTCAAGATCTTTCTGTAACTTGAGCCTATCTTCTGGAGTGTTGGCTATTCCTGCCAGCTTGGTGTCATCTGCAAATTTGATGGGTTCCCCATCTATCCCTCGTCCAAGTCATTGATGAAGATGTTGAAGAGTACTGGGCCTAAAACAGAGCCTTGGGGTACTCCACTGCATACTTCCTCCATGTGGATGTAGTTCCGTTGAGGACTACACGTTGAGTGCGGTTGGTCAGCCAGTTACGAATCCATCTGGTGGTGGTGCTGTCTAACCCACATTTTTCTACTTTATCTAGTAGTAGGTTATGGTCTACTTTATCAAATGCTTTACTGAAGTCCAAGTAAATTATATCAACAGCATTCCTCTGGTCTACTAATTTTGTCATTTTGTCAAAGAATGCGATAAGATTAGTCTGGCATGATCTGTTTTGACAAACCCATGTTGGCTTTTGGTTATTACTTTGTTTGCTTCTAGGTGTTCGGTGATTCGTTGCTTGATTATCTTTTCCAGAATCTTCCCGGTATTGAGGTCAGACTGATAGGTCTGTAGTTTCCTGGATCTGTTTTTTCCTTTTTGAAGATGGGAACTACATCAGCTCTTTTCCAGTCCTCTGGCAGCTCCTGTGCTCCAGGATCTTTGAAAGATATAGTTCAGTGGTTCTGAGATCACGTCTGCCAGTTCCTTCAGAACCTTGGGGTGTAATCCATCCGGTCCTGGTGATTTGAACACGTCTAGGGTAGACAGGTGTTCACTTACCATTTTCTTCCTATTTTAACTTGTGTTTCTAATCTGTTTTTGTAGTGCTGTTTTTGATAGGTTGGATTGTTTTTCCTTTTGTGTAAAGACAGATGCAAAATATGAGTTAAGTAGATCTGCTTTCTCCTGTTGCTTGTCATCTTCTTGCCACTTTCTCCCAGCAATGGGCCAATTGTTTCCTTGACTTTTTTCTTGTTTTTAACATGTTGGAAGAAGCTTTTTTTATTATTTTTTACTTTTGTCGCTAGCCTTTGTTCATTGTGAGCCTTAGCTTTCCTCACTTCATCTTTACAGGCTCGGGCTATTTGCTGATATTCTGCCTTAGTTATTTGCCCTTCTTTCCATTTTTATATTTGTCCTTTTGTCTTTCAATTTGTCAGATAGTTCTTTATGCATCCATGCTGGTTTCTTTTGTGATCTACTATTTTTCTTCTTCATTGGTATTGTGTTAGACTGTGCTTTTATAATCTCACTTTTCAAAATTTCCCAAGCTTCTTGAGCTGTTTTCCCCCTGAGGATTCTCATCCATTGAATCCTTCTCAAGATCTCTAAGTTTATTGAAATTAGCTCTTAAAGTCCAAGACTCTAGTTTGACTTTGTTCTACTACTTGTATTTGCTTAATGTTGAATTCCAATATTGCATGGTCACTTGCGCCCAAGGTTCCTGTAGCTTCAACACCTTCTATCATTTCATCTCTGTTAGTGAGAATTAAGTCCAATATGGCTGACCCCCTTGTCGCCTTCTCTATTTTTTGGGAAACAAAGTTGTCTGCTAGGTTTGTTAGGAACCTGTTGGATTTTCCGCTTGGTGCAGAGTTTGTTTCCCAGTTGATGTCAGGGTAGTTAAAATCCCCCATTACTACTGTGATGTGCTTCCTACATACCTTGGTTAGCTGACTAGCAAAAAGTTCATCTACTTCCTCTGTTTGGTTGGGTGGCCTATAGTATAGACCTATGGCAATATCGTTTTTCACCCCTTTTATATTGACCCAAATACATTCAAGATGATTTTCATCATTGTTGTGCTCTATTTCTGTAGAGATGTAGTTATTTCTTATATATAGTGCAACTCCACCTCCTCTTTTATTTGGTCTATTTCTTTTAAATAATTTATATCCCTCTAGTTGTATGTTCCATTTGTCAGTTTCATCCCACCAAGTTTCCGTAATGGCAACAATATCATATCTACCCTCATTTACTTGGATTTCTAATTCACCCTGTTTATTCCTCATACTCTGTGCATTGGTGTATAGACATTTGAGTCCATTTGGATTGATCTTGTGTTTACTGTCTACATAACCTGTGTTGACTGCCCCTACTTTCATGCCACCTGTTGGTTTAGTGCACATGGTATGGCACTCACTGTTAAATGCTTGGTTTTGCTTGATAGCATGGTTGATAGTCTTACCCATACAGACATCTATGTTTAGTTTCCATCCATTGCTTCTTGTCCTACCATCAGGTGCTTTGGGGAATAGGTTGACTCCCTCTTCTTTGTGGCAGCTCCTGAGATATTGGAACATTGCTATCGTGTCACCCCCAATCCTTCTTTTCATTAGACTTGTTTTTGTTGTTGTTAGTTGCGAAGTCATATCTGATCCATTGCAACCATGGACAATGTTCCTCCAGGCCTTCCTGTCCTCTACCATCCTCCGGAGTCCATTTAAGCTCACGCCGACTGCTTCAGTGACTCCATCCAGCCACCTCATTCTCTGCCATCCTCTCCTTCTTTTGCCCTCAATCTTTCCCAGCATTGGTCTCTTCTCTGGTGAGTCCTTCCTTCTCATTAAATGGCCAAAGTATTTGAGTTTCATCTTCAATATCTGGCCTTCTAAAGAGCAGTCAGGGGTTGATCGTCTCTAGGACTGACCAGTTGGATCACCTTGCAGTCCAAGACTAGACATACCCAATTCCTGCAACTGTTCTTTGTATGTTTTAGTCTCCAGCCTCCCCCCCAAAATCCAACCCCCTAAATTTGATACCTGTGGATGGTAGTCCTTGCTTATTTCCATCAAGCTCATCTTCCTTACCTCTGCATAAGGAAGATGGCTCCATCATTCATGTCACAAGAATGGAACCAAGCAATACACCACTTCCAGTTCTTGGGGGAACATAACATAACATAACATAATAACAGAGTTGGAAGGGACCTTGGAGGTCTTCTAGTCCAACCCCCTGCCAAGGCAGGAAACCCTACACCATTTCAGACAAATGGCTATCCAACTTTTTCTTAAAAATTTCCAGTGTTGGTGCATTCACAACTTCTGCAGGCAAGTTGTTCCACTTATTAATTGTTCTAACTGTCAGGAAATTTCTCCTTAGTTCTAAGTTGCTTCTTTCCTTGATCAGTTTCTACCCATTGCTTCTTGTTCTACCCTCAGGTGCTTTGGAGAACAGCCCGACTCCCTCTTCTTTGGGGCAACCCCTGAGATATTGGAACACTTTTCATTAAACTAGACATACCCAGTTCCTGCAACCGTTCTTCATATGTTTTCGCCTCCAGTCCCCTAATCATCTTTGTTGCTCTTCTCTGCACTCTTTCTAGAGTCTCCACATCTTTTTTACATCGTGGCAACCAAAACTGGATGCAATATTCCAAGTGCGGCCTTATCAAGGCATTATGAAGTGGTATTAACACTTCACGTGATTCTATCCCTCAGTTTATGCAGCCCAGAACTGTGTTGGCTTTTTTGGCAGCTGCTGCACACTGCTGGCTCATATCTAAATGGTTGTCCACTAGGACTCCAAGATCCCTCTCACAGGTACTACTATTGAGCAAGGTACCACATATATGGTACCTGTGCATTTTGGGTTTTTTGCCTGTGCATTTTGGGTTTTTTGCCTAAATTTTTTCACATGATAGAACTAAAGACAAGGACATGATAAAGGTCAATAAAGTTTAGAAACGGACTGGAGAAGAATAACTGTTTCTTTTGTTGTTGTTTTTATTTTCAAGGTGTGTAGAGACAAGGGACAAATCTCTTTGGAAACCTACCCCACAAAGTTTTCATTCAGATTTACTCCTTAGTCCCTCTTTTATCAGATTTACTGATAAAAGAGGGACTAAGCAAGAAGACCCAATTAAATTCCCAGGCTTTAACTGTGCAGATTTTGGTTTCCAATTGCAGCAGCAGGTAGTGGGTTTCAAATCCCGGCACTACCGGTTCACTATCTGTGCATGTGCAGAGCGTTTTTTTTTTTAATTTTTATTACAATTTTTTTTCATAACAATTGTACATATTCAACAGAACGGCAAGGATCGCGTTCGCGCAATATTGGAAACTTAGTAACATACCGCCAGAGAGTCTGACTATCCAAAAAGTACATGACTGTGCAGAAATGGACAGGCTTACCATAGAACTACAAGAAAAAGAAGATTCAGAATACTATGCGGTCTGGGAAAACGGATACACATGGACAATAGAAATAGAAAACAATATATATATATAAGATTAGATGTATATAATGTATATAGAAATTATATGGAAGGTAGTTCCGAAATATACAATAATGTCGCAGAGTGTTTTTGATGATGTCTGGGAGGTGGGTGGAGCCTCCCACTTCTGCCACTACCGGTTCGCCAAAACCGGGGCGAACTGGGAGCAACCCACCACCGGCAGCAGCACGACAAGGACACCTGATGAAAAATAATCTCCTTTCTTTTCTGAAATTCCTTTCTTGAGCCCTGAGTGCTTTTCAGCCGGAGTGTCAAGATGGCATTGAGATGTGCACTCTTTTTGTCCCCCCCCCCACGCTTCTCCGTTATGACACCCCAGATATCAAGGCTGATGATCTGACAGGCTCATGGGAGGAAGAGAACAGCATGAGGAAATATTAAAAGGTGACTTCTTCGCAACAATTCTGAATTGCTTTTATCCCCTAGACAAATATGGGCTGAAAGTCCTTTTGGTGTGTGTTTCTCGCTGTGTGTTTTAAACCTTTCTCTATAAATCTATTTTCTGACTGAGTGTGCTTGGTGTTGATAAAGGGACAAACCAGGAGCGTTGGAGATTAATCCATGCTTTAAAGATTAATAAATCTAAGAATTGTTGTAGGTACCAATGTAGCTCCGCTTCTGTCTTGAGTTAAGTGTTGCAAGGTTTAGCTGGACATGCTTCTATGTAGTAATGTAAGATTTGAGGGTGTTTCTGTTTCCCCCCTTAAATTGCATCTAAGTGTGCTAGTGTGTATACTCTTCTTGCTCTGGGAAGACTGGGAAGGGTGGACTGCTTTTGTTCTGCTTGGGTCATGTGACCAAGACAAGAGGCTGGGGGATTCTGGGAGTTGAAACACACACACCCTCAAGTTGCTAGGGTCGAGAAACACTGATCGAACACAAAGATATTGATGGGAAGAAAAGAAGAAGGAGGAGGAGGAGGAGGGGAGGAGGAAAGAGGAGGAGGAGGGAGGAGGAGGAAGAAGAGGAAGAGAAGGAGGAAGGAGGAGGAGGAAAGAGGAGGAGGAGGAGAAGAAAGAGGAGGAAGAGGAAGGAGGAGGAGGAAGAGGAAGAAGAAGAGGGAGGAGAAGGAGAAAGAAGAAGAGGTGGAGGAGGAAGAGGAGAACAAGAAAGAGAAGGAAGAGGAAGGAGGGGGAGAAGAAGAAAGAGGAGGAAGAAGAAGGGAGAGGAGAAAGAGGAGGAGGGGGGGGAAAGAGGAAGAGGAGGAAGAAGAGGAAGAGGAGGAAGGAGAAGGAGGAAGAAGAAGAGGAAAAGGAGGAGGAAGAGGAAAGAGGAGGAGAAGAAAAAGGAGGAGGAGGAGAAGAAGAAGAGGAAAGAGGAGGAAGAGGAAGGAGGAGGAGGAAGGAGGAGAAGAAAGAGGAGGAAGGAGGAGAAAGAAGAAGAGGAGGAGGAAGGAGGAGAAGGACTCATTAGGCTGAAAACCCAAGTCCTGTACTAACCTAAAATCAAGCTACAAGGCAAGGCCCAGCATTGTTCATAAGTTTCCTCTGGAGCTAAAGCCAGGGGAATTTTTGTTCAGTAATTTTTTTAAATAAAAAATACAAAAGCCTTTTGAGAAATTAAAGCAATTCCGATCAAGTCAGCAAAAGTTTCTCAATAAAGGTTGCCACGACATCCATAAATCACTGCAAAACTTTGCCTCTTGCAAAACTGGACTTGAATTTGAACCCTTCCCCCCCAAAAAATATGGGGGGAGCAATCTTCCCACGAGCCTTGTGCGAACTGGAAAAAAGAAAAAAAACAACACCAAAAACTGAAGGACCAAGGAATCTTCAGAAGGGTGACAAGCCATATCACAGAGAGGAACAAGAGCAGCAGACACATTCCCAAGAGCAAGTAAATTTGAGGAAAATCACCCGGCAGACATTATCTTTGAAAATAAGAATCAGAATCTACAAAGAAAAACTACAAAGATGCAAAGCGGTTTCCAGAGAGCATCAAACCAAAACCATTACATCCCTTCTTCTTCCTGCCTTTCTTCCCTTTTGACCCGATTGTTTCGCTTAGATTTGAAATGTGGATTTAGAAACTTTAATTGGTCACATTTGGGTCGTTGTTTTCTTTTTGTCAGCTGCATTTTATTGTTCCGTTGTGAAGTGTCACCCGTAGATTATCTACAGGAAAAAAGCAAACCTTTTGAGAAGTGGGTGTTGCGCATTACTCACCTGCAGCTAATGAAATGTGCAGGGTATGAATAGGCAGATTATAATCAATGCGAAGACCATGAATAAGTAAAAAGCAGATTTATTAAAGAGACATATACCCGTATTTTTCAGAGCATAAGACGCACCTTAGTTTTTGGGGAGGAAAATAAGAAAAAAGCTGATTGGCAGGTGGACTGGCCTCCCGGAATATCCCCAATCAGCTGTTCCCAGAGGTGAATTTTAGCAACAGGTTCCTTGGTTGTGAGCTCTGTGTCTTGCTTTTTTTTGCTTTTTTTTCCTGCCTCTGAAACTCCATTTCAGAAAAAAAACTTTCTGCCTCTGAAAGCCTCCGAAACGGCTTCAGAAAAAAAGCCTCTGAAGCTCTGTTTGGGGCTTCTTTTCTGAAGCTCCGTTTGGGGATTTTTTTCTGAAGCTCCATTTGGGGGCTTCTTTTCTGAAGCTCCATTTGGGGGCTTCTTTTCTGAAGCTCCGTTTGGGGCTTTTTTTCTGAAGCTCCGTTTGGGGCTTTTTTTCTGAAGCTCTGTTTGGGGGCTTCTTTTCTGAAGCTACCGTTTGGGGGCTTTTTTTCTGAAGCTCCGTTTAGGGCTTTTTTTCTGAAGCTCCGTTTGGGGCTTCTTTTCTGAAGCTCCATTTCTGATGCTTTCTTCAGCCTCTGAAACCTCCGTTTGAGAAGCTGGGCAGGGCTACATTCGGAGTATAAGATGCAGACCCAGATTTTCACCCTCTCTTTTGGGGGGGAAAAAGGTGCGTCTTATACTCCGAAAAATACGATATATCTCTCATAAGCTTTTGCAAAATGGTTCTCACAAGAAAGACAGAGAGAACATCTTACAGGTCCGACTACATGATTTAAATACATTTTATAACAATCAGCAAAATGATTAAAAGGCCTCAAACGCCCTCTCTTATCACTGTTTATCGGCCGTTACATAAAGTTTTGGGCTTATTCCCCAATTCGATATCCCCTTTCCATGTGTCCTTAATAAAACAATTAATTGGAACATATCAGCATCTTTTCCTACTATTAAATGAACTTTGGTCATCTTCGGTCAGCCTGACCCGATTCAGAATGTGCTAACCAAGTTTACGGCTTTGTTTTCTCAGAAAAGGCGACATACATACTTCCTTATCTTAATGCCTTATACAGCTAATTAGCTTAGGTTTAGCTTAGGTCATGAGAGGCGTAGATATGGAGTCACCAAAGCTCTTACTCTTTACAGGAATAATTCTATTTCCCTCACTTTCTTTTAACTACCCTATAATCCCTTGTGGGGTGGAGTCTGGGCAACTGAATGGAGCTGAGTGTTTACTGGCCGGATGCCTTTCCTGTCGCCAATGTGGAGTTTTGTTCAGCAGATATATTCTTTTTTTGTTGTTGTAAAAAATATTTTTTTTCTTATACACATATTGTAAATGTACATTCTCTTGTCCATAAATAATCATACACATCTTTTCTGAAGAAAGCACAAAAATAAAACATTTTACATACATTCGGGGTTGCTCTTCTACCCTTTCTTTTCCTTCATTTCACAACAAACCTTCTTCTCCTTTTTCCCCTCCCTCCCTTCTCACTTCACCTACTTTCTTCCTCCTCCTCTCCTTCCTCCTTTCCCTTCCTCTCCCCACTCCTCTCCTCTTTTCTTCCTTTCTCACCTTCTCCCCTACTCTTATCCCCTATCCTCTCTTCCTCTCCTTCCCCTTTCTTCCATTCCTCTCTCTCCGTCTCCTCTATGTTACCCTCTATTCCTCTCTTCTTTCTATATTCTCATTGTGCCCAGAGAGAGAAATATCTGCCTCTACTTAGGATCGAACTCACAGCCTCCTGACTGCGAGGTGAGCACTCCACCTCTAGCCCACCGCACCACTCAATAAACAGATTATAATCATCTTCTTTTGACAAGCCTGTAATCCCTTGCATCAGGGTGGAGTCTGGGCAACTGACTGGAGCTGAATGTTTACTGGCCAGATGCCCTTCCTGTCACCAATGCGGAGTTATATTCAGCAGATATATTCTCAGTGTGCCCAGAGAGAAAAATATCTGCCTCTACCTAGGATCGAACTCACAGTCTCCTGATTGTAAGGCGAGTGCTCCACCTCTAGCCTACCGCACCGCTCCATATGCAGATTATAATCTGCATATCAAAACGGCCATATTAGAGAAAGCTGATTAAAAGTCTCTCTCTCCCCCCACCCCGCCCAAGAGCTGTTCTTTTACACACAGGTTTCATTTGCAATTCTTGTTTCCCTCAAGACTTTGGCTTGCCATGTACCTGCCTCCTGGCAGCTCTTGGGTCATTCTCCTATCATCCTCCACCTCTCTCACTTCCTTCCTCATTTTCCATTCTGCGCATCCTCAAGTCGGTTCGTCTTTAAGTGCAAGGCACCAACCTCCCCTGTGAGCTGACATTATCTCGCCTGAAAGCGAAATCAAGCGTAGGAAAAAAAAGAATGATTTATGAGGCATCACTTGCTCAACCAGGACATTCTCAGCACATCCCAAAATAATTTCACATCATCTATTCCTCCTGCAGTGAGCATTTGTTAAAGGATTTTTTTTTTGGCGGGGGGTGGGGCAGGGGAAGAAACCGAGTTTAAAAGAACCCTTTGAAGGTTGTTGTTCTTTTTAACATCTTAGGGTTATTGAATGGATTGAAGGTTTCGACTTCAAATACTTGGAAAGTCCACACTTTAAAAAAAAAAAAATTGGTTATTTTTTTTTCGTACGCATTTGGAGCGTTGATAATCTGTGTCAAAGCAGAAAGGCTTAATTCCATCAGGGTTACAATTGCCCAGAAGTGAGTTTCATTGTAATTAGCCACTAATGTAAAAATGCAAGAGGAGCTTTGGGGACACAAAACATACCTGTGTGATAGAAAACTGGCCTCAAATCCCATGAAGTAACATTCAAACATAGCCTGAATCAAAAGTGGATTGAGAATCTATTATACCGTTTGCTTTTAATAATCTGGGAACTGCCATGGAGTGGTGGGATTCAAAATATTTTACTACCGGTTCTGTGGGTGTGGCTTGGTGGGTGTGGCAGGGGAAGGATACTGTAAAATCTCCATTCCCTCCCCACTCCAGGGGAAGGATACTGCAAAATCCCCATTCCCTCCCCACTCCTGGGGGAAGGATACTGCAAAATCTCCATTCCCTCCCCACTCCAGGGGAAGAATACTGCAAAATCCCCACTTTCTCCCCATCAACCGGGAGGCAGAGAATAGATGGGGGCGGGGCCCATCAGAGGTGGTATTTACTGGTTCTCCGAACTACTCAAAATTTCTGCTACCGGTTCTCCAGAACTGGTCAAAACCTGCTGAATACCATCTCTGCTGCCCCGCCTTCCTCTGAGGATTTCTTATGGTGGCAAAGAAATAGAGGTAATCCTTGATTTAGGATGAGTCATTTAGTGACTGTTTTAATTTCTGACAGATCTATTTGTGGAATACTTGCAGTTTTGAAGCTCCCAACAGTCAGCATACCAACAACCAGGCCACATTTACAACCATTGGCAGAAGCTGATAATGTCCTGACTGTGTTTTACAATGTATGCAAGGAAATTTCATTTTAATGTATGCCGATTAAAGGTAAAGGTAAAGGTTCCCCTCGCACATACGTGCTAGTCATTCCTGACTCTAGGGGGCGGTCCTCATCTCTGTTTCAAAGCCGAAGAGCCAGTGCTGTCCGAAGACGTCTCCGTGGTCATGTGGCCGGCATGACTCAATGCCAAAGGCACATGGAACGCTGTTACCTTCCCACCAAGGTGGTCCCTATTTTTTCTACTTGCATTTTTACGTGCTTTCAAAACTGCTAGGTTGGCAGAAGCTGGGACAAGTCACTGGAGCTCACCCCGTTACGCGGCAGCACTAAGGATTCGAACCACTGAGCTGCCGACCTTTCAATCGACAAGCTTAATGTCCTAACCCCTGAGCCACTGCATCCCTCTGTATGCCGATTAGTGTACATTTAAAGTGACAATAAAGTTATTCTAAGTCTATGTTTTTTTGCTGCAAACTTAACGTCCGGTTTTTGGCAAAACTGCATCCATTGGTTTGCTTAATGACCACAGTGATTCGCTTAATGACTACCACAACAAAAGTCATAAAATCTTACAACTGTCACAAGCTATGACAGAGATGGGCAGGCTCTATTACGGTCATAATTCGAGGAATATCAGGACCATGTCCACCATTATATGAGCCACACTGACACAGTGGTTAGAGTGCAGTACTGCAAGCTATTTCTGCTGCCTGCTGGCTGCCTGCAACTTAGCAATTCAAATCTCACCAGGCTCAAAGCTGACTCAGCCTTCAATCCTTCCGAAGTGGGTAAAATGAGGAGCCAGATTGTTGGGGGGCAAGAAGCTGACTCTGTAAACCGTTTAGAGAGGGCTGTAAAGCACTGTAAAGCGGTATGTAAGTCTAAGTGCTATTGTTATTTTCTTTCCTTCCTTCCTTCCTTCCTTCCTTCCTTCCTTCCTTCCTTCCTTCCTTCCTTCCTTCCTTCCTTCTTCCCTCCCTCCCTCCCTCTCCCTCCCTCCCTCCCTCCCTCCCAGTGGTTAGAATGCAGTATTGAAGACTAACTCTGCCCACAGCCAGAAGTTCAATCCTGACCAACTCAAGGTTGACTCAGCCTTCCATCCTTCCGAAGTGGGTAAAATGGGGACCCAGATTGTTGAGGGCAAGATGCTGACTCTGTAAACTGCTTAGAGAGGGCTGTAAAACACTATAAAGCAGTATATAAGTCTAAATGCTAAGTGCTATTATTACTTGAAAACTGAAAATAACCTTTTCCAGAGGTCCTTCTCTGTTCTACTCAATATTGCGATGTTTTATAGGAGGTGTTTCATAATCTTGGCAGCTTCTAGATGTGCAGATCAAAATCTCAGGATTCACAGCTGTGTCTCTGTTGGATGGGAACATTTGGGAGTGGAAGTCCAGACATCAGGAGGGTGCCCAGATTGGAGAAGATCAGTGTAAACAAAACCAAATGAACCCCTTCAATTAAACAATTCCCGTATCATGTTTAACGTTCTCCCTCCCAGGTTAAAATGCATTGTTTCCGGGGGGAAAAAATTCTTCTGACTTCTGATTATTACTTGGATCACTCGTCAACTCCACCAGACAATCATTCTTCTCCTAGTCCAGTGATGGCGAACCTTTTCGGCACCAAGTGCCCAAATTGGAACGCACATGTAGGTGCGTGCAGGTGAATGCAGGTGCGCGTGTCGGAGCACCGGAAACCCAAAGACCAGCTGGCTGGCGCGTGCATGCCTGTTTTGGGGCTGTTTTCAGGCCGTTTTCAGGCTGTTTTCAGGCTGTTTTGGGGCTGTTTTCAGACCGTTTTCAGGCTGTTTTTAGGCTGTTTTGGGGCTGTTTTCAGGCGGTTTTCAGGCGGTTTTCAGACCGTTTTCAGATCGTTTTCAGGCTGTTTTCAGGCTGTTTTGGGGCTGTTTTCAGGCCGTTTTCAGACTGTTTTCAGGTCGTTTTCAGACTGTTTTCAGACTGCTTTCAGGCTGTTTTGGGGCTGTTTTCAGGCCGTTTTCAGGCTGTTTTCAGGCCGTTTTCAGACTGTTTTCAGGCCATTTTCAGACTGTTTTCAGACTGCTTTCAGACTATTTTCAGACTGCTTTCAGGCTGTTTTGGGGCTGTTTTCAGACTGTTTTCAGACTGCTTTCAGGCTGTTTTGGGGCTGTTTTCAGGCCGTTTTCAGACTGTTTTCAGACTGCTTTCAGACTATTTTCAGACTGCTTTCAGGCTGTTTTGGGGCTGTTTTCAGACTGTTTTCAGACTGCTTTCAGGCTGTTTTGGGGCTGTATTCTGGGCTGTTTTCTGGCCAAAAATGGCCTGAAAACAGCTGGAAAACGGCCCCAAAAAGTCCCAGAAAACGGCCCAAAAGTGGCCTGTTTTTTTGGCCATTTTCAGGCTGTTTTCCAGCGCTCCAGCACCCACGAAGACCAGCTGGCATGTGCGCACCAAAAACCAGAAGAACAGCTGGCAACCGGCATGTGCTCACAGAGCGGGCTCTGCGTGCCACCTCTGGCACGCATGCCATAGGTTCGCCATCATGGTCCTAGTCCTTCTTCCTGTCTACTCTTCAGATAACTGGAAGGAGAATTTGCATGAAGATCACAAGAGGTTGAGAAATCTCACCTAATAAGGCCACCGATGATCCATGCCTTCCTTGCTCTCTTCAATAATCCCTTTGTCAAGCAAAGCAATGAGAATTAGACGGCCCTGCAACACCAAGGCCAAGTATCAAACCAATCTATGGTTCTTTTGATTTCCTTGGGACTCAACCCAATTTAAAATATTATTCTGAGTATCTCGAGCTAAAAAAAAAAACAAAACACCCTCTTTCCTTCAGGGCTATTAATTATATGTATGTGCAAACTGACTGAAATTGAACCAATTGATTAATCAATCAAAATTCACCACATGAATTAACAATGAAGCTATTTTTAAATCACCTCATCTGAAGATTCTGATCGCTTCTGTCTTCCTACTTGCTCCATCAAGGGGTAACTCTTTTGTTCCTTCCATATCCTCCCATTCTTTCCTAACCCTTTATTTCCTTTCTGTTTTCCTCTTCATCTCTTCCTTATATATTTGAGATTCCTGAATGTTATTTAATGTAAGTCTATTTACTGTCTGAAAGTCATTCCTATTCTAAACTAAAGCTTGGTATGAGATTATCAGACAGCGATCCAACCTAGAATAAGGAAAAAAAAATATTGCCAGTAAGAACATTTAATCAGTGAAACTGCTTGTCTCGTGGTGCTCCATCACTGGACGTTTTTAAGAAGAGATTGGACAACCATTTGTCTGAAATGGTGTAAAGCAGTGGTTGCAAAACTTTTACTCACCGTGCGCCAAACAGGTATGTGCTTCGCGCACTTTGCTCGTGCGTACTATCTGCACCAGCACTCAGCTCCTCCCCCGTGCAATCTGTGCGCAACCGCACCATCTGCACCAGGGGCGACTTTCAAAACCTGTTGAATAGAATAGAATAGAGTTTTTTATTGGCCAAGTGTGATTGGACACACAAGGAATTTGTCTTGGTGCATATGCTCTCACTGTACAGAATAGAATAGAATAGAATAGAATAGAATAGAATAGAATAGAATAGAATAGAATAGAATAGAATAGAATAGAATAGAATAGAATAGAATAGAATAGAATTTTTTATTGGCCAAGTGTGATTGGACACACAAGGAATTTGTCTTGGTGCATACGCTCTCAGTGTACATAAAAGAAAAGATACCTTCATCAAGGTACAACACTTACAACACTTAATGATGGTCATAGGGTACAAATTTAACACTTAATGATACAACACTTAATGATAATTATAGGGTACAAATAAGCAATCAGGAAACAATCCATATCAATATAAATCGTAAGGATTTATATCTTTATGTATATCCTACAGGTTTGCTCATGGGCATGCACTTGCTTGCATGCATCCAATGCTTCTGTGTATGAGCAGATGCTTCTGCGCATGAGCAGAAGCATCCAGGTGGGTGGGCGGAGCCTCTTGCCACCGCTGCTACCAGTTTGCCTGATCCGGGGTGAACCGGTAGCAACCCACCCCTGATCTGCGCATGTGCACTGCTTTTGTGCGGCTCCCCCCTCCCCCCTTTGTGCTGCATGCGCAATCACACCATCTGCACATGCATGCTATTTTCACAAGCACAATGCATGTGTGCAAAACTGTATCTATACATGCGTGCACTTTGTGCAAGTACTTGCACGCAAACGTGCAAATGCGCATGCGCAGGAGAGCTCCGAAGACCAGCAGGGTTCCCTGAGTTGCGCGCATGCACACCAGAGGACCAAACACCAGCTGGGACGCGCACACATGCGCAGCTGCAGGTGAGTTGGGCAACAGCTCACCTGCCCGGAAAGATGGCTCTGTGTGCCATCTTGGGCACGCGTGCCATAGGTTCACCATCACAGAGGTAGAGTCTCCTGCTCCAGCAGGGGGTTGGACTAGAAGACCTTCAAGGTTCCTGCCAATGCTGTTATTCCGTATTCTGAAACCCTTCCTTTTTTTAATCACAATGGATCGTAGGATGATCCAATCGTATAAATAGAGCTGTCGGTTCTTTTCCTTCTTTTTCCCCTTCAGAAATCTATTATTCCTTCTTTTTTTTTTTTTGAATAGTGTTTTTCTTCCTCCTACTCTCAACCAGAGACCCTTTTCCTACATCCTCGTTTCAGTGGTCAGCCATAAAGCAATGTTTTGCTTCTCCTTCCCATTATGATTCTTAGAGTTACAGCCAGTGATTCATTTCCTCCCTTCCTTTGCTAGAAATGTTCAATAAAGCATTACTGAAAGCCGTTTTCCTGAAAGTTGCAGCAGCATTCTATCATCCGGACCGGTTCCTGTAACCCCCCCCAAAAAAATAAAAAAATTAAAATTAAAAAAAGAAAGGTTATGTTCTTTATTTGCAGCATCTCTTGTTTCTTTTTAGTCAAAGTCTTGGCTCATCGCAAGTTGCTCTCCTGATTAGTAGCCCCTCTATAAACAAACTGCAAGAACTGGGACAGAAAGCAAAAGTAAAAATAAATCAATAAAAGTTGATGGGATCGTAAACCAAACGAGCCCTTAGTCAAGAGAGTTCTCCTTTGCACCTTGGGTTGGTAGCGGCGGAAGAGAAAATGATTTCTTCCTATTGCTTTTTTTTTCTCCCCCTTCTTCTTTTCAAAAAGCCTATTTTGGAGGCTTTAATTAAAATATTCCCTCGCCGCCTCCCATCTGCAGCTTTACAACTATGTTTACCGGCCGACAAAAATCAGGCAAGGCAGCAATTCCTGCCTTCTTCTTCTCTCACTTTCTTAACAAAGTATTTAAAATGAGGTTACAGATTATCTGGCCTAAGTGTGGAGGGCAGCAAATGCCTTGAATTTGACGTAATTGAAAAGCCTTTCAAAGTGATTGTACATTGTAGGCTTTGGACTGCTGTATGCTTTGGAGAACCAAAGTTATTCTTATCCTGTATCATTTTGATTTGCACACAAGGTTGCATATCTTTATGGAAAAACCTGGTGTAAGGAATAACAGAATAACAGGTTTGGAAGGGACCTTGGAGGTCTTCTAGTTCCGGAATGGGACTTTTCAGCTCCTACACTTGGCCATGCCTGCTTCTCTGCCAGAGTTCCGCCTCCAGGCATTCACCTCCAGCTTTTCTTCTCGGCTGACACACTCCTAGCTGTTCACCCTGGCCAATGGGCCACGGTCCCTTCATCCCACACTCTTCTGTGTGGTCCATTCGACTACACACTGTTTGTCCCAGGAAAGTTAGGCACCAGCCATCTAGGAAAGGAAAGGGAAGGGAAGGGAAGGGAAGGGAAGGGAAGGGAAAAAGAGGGGAAGAAAGAAAGAAAGAAAGAAAGAAAGAAAGAAAGAAAGAAAGAAAGAAAGAAAAGGGAGGGAGGGAGGGAGGAGGAGGGAGGAGGGAGGGAGGAGGAGGAGGGAGGAGAAGAAAGGAAGAAAGAAAGAAAGAAAGAAAATAGACAAAAGAAAGAAAGAAAGAAAGAAAGAAAGAAAGAAAGAAAGAAAGAAGGAAGGAAGGAAGGAAGGAAGGAAGGAAGGAAGGAAGGAAGGAAGGAAAGAGGGAGGGAGGGAGGGAGGGAGGGAGGAGGAGGAGGAGAAAGAAAGGAAGGGTAGGGAGAAAAGAAAGAAAGAAAGAAAGAAAGAAAGAAAGAAAGAAAAGGGAGGGAGTGAGGGAGGAAGGGAGAAAGAAAGAAAGAAAGAAAGAAAGAAAGAAAGAAAGAAAGAAAGAAAGAAAGAAAGAAAGAAAGAAAGAAAGAAAAGGGAGGAGTGAGGGGAGGGAAGGGAGAAAGAAAGAAAGAAAGAAAGAAAGAAAGAAAGAGAGAGAGGGAGGGAGGGAGGGAGGGGAGAAGAAAGGAAGAAAGAAAGAAAGAAAGAGGGAAGGAAGGAAGGAGGGAGGGAGGGAGGGGAGAAAGAAAGGAAGGGTAGGGAGAAAAAGAAAGAAAGAAAGAAAGAAAGAAAGAAAGAAAGAAAGAAAGAAAGAAAAGGGAGGAGGGAGGGAGGAAGGGAGAAAGAAAGAAAGAAAGAAAGAAAGAGGGAGGGAGGGAGGAGGAGGGAGAAGAAGGAAGAAGAAAGAAAGAAAGAGGGAAGGAAGGAAGGAGGGAGGGAGGGAGGGGAGAAAGAAAGGAAGGGTAGGGAGAAAAAGAAAGAAAGAAAGAAAGAAAGAAAGAAAAGAAAGAAAGAAAGAAAAGGGAGGGAGTGAGGGGAGGGAAGGGAGAAAGAAAGAAAGAAAGAGAAAGAAGGAAGGAAGGAAGGAAGGAAGGAAGGAAGGAAGGAAGGAAGGAAGGGGGAAGGGAAAGTGAATGAGATATGGAGGGATGGAAGGAGAGAGGGAGAGAAAAAGGAGGTGAAGGAAGGACCACAAACCCTGGCACTAGACGTAGCTTCAGAGGATGCTTTGAAATAGCACAGCCATCCAGGGCTGGAAGGGACCTCAGAGGTCATTTAGTCCAAAACCCTGCTCCAGCAGGAAATCCTTTAAGACCATTTAAGACAAATGGTCATCCAATCTCTTCTTACAAACTCCAGTTTAAACTCCAGAGCATCCAAACCTCTGGAGGCAAGTCATTCCACTGATTAATTGTTCCGTTGGGAATTTCGTCCTTAGTGTTAGGATGGTTCTTTCCTTGATTAGTTTCCATCCATGGTTTCTTGTCCTTCTTGTCAGGTGTTTTGGAAAATAGGTTGACCTCATCCTCTTTGTAGCAGCCCTTTAGATATTCGAACGCTGCTATCATGTCACCCCGGTCCTTCTTTTCATTAAATTAGACAAACCCAATTCCTGCAAACATTCTTTGTATGTTTAGCCTCCAGTCCCCTAATTATCTTTGTTGCTCTTCTCTTCACTCTTTCTAGAGTCTGAACATCTTTTTGTATATTGTGGTGACCAAAACTGAATGTTTTGCTGGCAGAGCTTATTGGATGACCCAAAGGTGCTTTTCCAAAATTTAGAACGGGATTTACTTTGTTTTTCCTTGAAATCCCTTTTTCGAGGAAACCAAAGAAAGTCCAGTTGCCTTTTGAAAAATCACCTTTGGAACAACCATGACCTGGATGGCTGAGAATCCCCATGGTCACTGAGTTTACTGGATTATGACAATGACCTCAACCTTTAAAAAGTTTATCCTGGAGTAATTTATTGTCTTTATTTTTTCTGATTCATCCAATGGTGAAATCCAGAAGGTTCTGGAGAACTGATAGAGGAAATTTTGGAGAACCAACAAATACCATCTCTGGCTGGTGTCAGAGTGGGGAGGGAATGGAAATTTTGCAATAGCTTTCCCCCAGGAGTGGGGTGGGAGTGGGGATTTTGCAATATCCTTCCCCTGGAGCGGGGAGGGAATGGGGATTTTGCAATATCCTTCCACTGGAGCGGGGAGGGAATGGGGATTTTGCAATATCCTTCCGCTGGAGCGGGGAGGGAATGGAAATTTTGCAATAGCTTTCCTCCAGGAGTGGGGTGGGAGTGAGGATTTTGCAATATCCTTCCCCTGGAGTGGGGAGGGAATGGGGATTTTGCAATATCCCTCCACTGGAGTGGGGAGGGAATGGGGATTTTGCAATATCCTTCCGCTGGAGCAGGGAGAGAATGGAAATTTTGCAATAGCTTTCCCCCAGGAGTGGGGTGAGAGTGGGGATTTTGCAATATCCTTCCCCTGAAGTGGGGAGGGAATGGGGATTTTGCAATATCCTTCCACTGGAGCAGGGAGGGAATGGGGATTTTGCAATATCCTTCCCCTGGAGAGTGGGGTGGGAATGGAGATTTTGCAGTATCCTTCCCCTGCCACGCCCACCAAGCCATGCCCACCAAGCCACACCGCACCCACCAAGCCACACCCAGAGAACCAGTAGTAAAAAATGTTTACCACTGGACTCATCTATATAAGACCTGTTCTTTGAAAAATACAAGGGGAAACCATTATAACGCTGCTATTACATCCTAGGGATTCCCATCTGTTTCAATTCATTTCCTTCATTTTATAAAGGCCCATTTCTGCATAAAAAGAAGTAACTATCTTGTCCCACTTTTAATTATCAAGGACAGGAGATCTGGTTGTTTGCTTCCATGGTGGTGAAAGAAGTGGAAAGGATTGCTCTTGTTCACAATTGCCTAGAGACAGACTGAGAGTTATAATTCCTTAATGTCATGGCTCATGGGCTAACGCACCTAGCATGTGTTTTGTTTTGCTATCGTGAACATATTGTTTCCAATTTTCCACGTTTTGCTTGCACCGTAAGGCTGAATAATGAGTTTTTTTAAAAAAACATTTATAGTGGAAAGGAAAAACAACAACAACTAGGATTAGGAGTCTGGTAACCTCAGGTGCTCTCTCTGCCTTGGCTGCGGGTTTCCAAAAGAGGAGTTCTATTTGTTTAAAAAATGGAGGATTTATTATTTTTTTTTAAAGGGCTGAAGGCACAGTGGTTAGAATGTAGTATTGCAGGCTAACTCTGCTCGCAGCCTGGAGTGTGATCCTGACGGGGCTGAAGGTTGACTCGGCCTTCCATCCTTCTGAGGTTGGTAAAACGAAGATCCAGATTTTGGGGGGCAAAATGCTGTTTCTGTAAACTGCTTAGATAGGGCTAAGTGCTATTGTTTACTTCCTTCCTTCCTTCCTTCCTTCCTTCCTTCCTTCCTTCCTTCCTTCCTTCCTTCCTTCCTTCCTTCCTTCCTTCCTCCCTCCCTTCCCTTCCCTTTCTTTCACAGTGGTTAGAATGCAGTATTGCACGCTAATTCTGCCCATAGTCTGGAGTTCAATCCTGATGGGCTCAAGACTGACTCAGCCTTCCATCCTTCCAGGGGCATTAAAGCGATGATCCAGATTATTGGTGTTGTGGTCTGTTAGCAGCCTACGGTGCTGGCAACGGAATCGGACAGGGATGAGGCTGAGGTGGGGCCAGGGCCATCGGGAAGTAAGGTGCGGAGTCCAGAGCCTCCAGAGACTGATAATAGTGAGGAAGAGGAACTGGAGGAGCCTGTTCCTAATGCACGCATGAGAAGAGCTGCCAAAAGGCAAGAGCAGCTCAAGAGAGAGGACAACTCGGGAGTAGGGCCAAGAGATGATTGGCCCCTCCCATAAGGCTTAATAACAGACCAGCACCGATGTTTCAGTTTGCCGGAAAACAACGTTGTAGCTGCGTCCTCTGCTTTGTGTTTTTGTGACTTCTGGACATTTATCAGGAAGGGCCTTTGGCAATTTGCCTAATTGGACTCAGGTTTGTGATAACTGAAGAATTTGTGTTTGGGAGGCCTTTGTTTTACTTTGAGTTGAATGACGCTGGGAATGAAGTAATTCCCAGCTGTTCGAATGGAGTTTATTTTATCACAGATTGAGTTCGTTGCTACCTACTTGGGTCTGGGTCACAACAGTTGGGGGCGAGATGCTGACTAAACTGCTCAGATAGTGCCTCATAAAGCCAAGGTCCAATCCCCAGACTACAGACTGGTGGTACCAGTCCGCAGCGTTTTAGGAAGTGCTCTGCACAAGTGAGTGAAACTTCATCTGTGCATGCGTGGGATCTAAGTAGCACAGCACATGAGACCATATGCCTCCCGGTCCGTGAAAAATCTGTTTTCCACTAAACCAGTCCCTGGTGCCTAAAAAATTAGGGACCACTTCTGTAAATCACTATGGAGTGGAATATAAGTCTAAATGCCATTACTGTTACTATGATTGATTGATTTATTACTTTTGATTTATTACTTGGTGCCAATCGGTTCTAATGTGTGGTTATTTAGTCTTCTCCCAATGCTTGGTAGTGGTGGGAAGGAATGTATGCAGTGGTGGGATTCAAATAATTTAACAACTGGTTCTCTGACCTAATGACCAGCTGGGTAGGTGTGGCTTGGTGGTCATGTGACCATGTGGGCGTGGTCAACTCAATGTCACTCACTTCGATGAGCACTTTGCCTTAGCCGTTACAATGTAGTAAGGGTTAACCAGAGAGGCAGTTTCTGTAAGCAAGGCAGTAAAGATTAGGCTAGAAACACCACCAGAATGTTTCTTTCCTGCCTTCCTTACAGGATTAGCCCTGTAAAGTAGAAAACAAAAAACAAAATAAGACTTTTTCCAACAACCTGTTCTCTAAACTGCTTAGAAAGTTAACAACCGGTTCTCCCGAATAGGTGCGAACTAGCTGAATCCCACCACTGAATGCGTGTCTTCAAGGCCCTAACTAAGGCTAAAAGGATGGAAGTCAGCCAAACCTCAGGGTTCCATGTTGTCATGGAAAGTTTTCTTAGCTCCCATCAGCTGACAATATTTGGGAAAAAGAACCAGGAGGGCACCAACCAGTGGTGGAATTCTGTCGGTTCTACCCGGTTCAGGCGAACCGGTAGCTGGGGCTGTGGAAGGCTCTGCCCACCTGCCCGGACGTCATCATGTCCTTTTTTTTAATACTCTGCACATACACAGAAGGTCCTGTGCGTGTGCGGAGGTGGCACACGCGGAGGTGGTTGCTCACATTTGCGAACCGGTTGTTAAGATAAGTCAATACCACCCCTGGTGCCAACCCTACCTGCTCTGGTAGGCCAGGTAGATATCCCCAGGAAAAGGTGGTCCCACAGATAATCCAGCACTGTGACATAGAGGGCTTTAAGCACCATCAATTGTACCCAGAAAGAGTACATGGAAGCCAGTGCAGCTCATGCAATAAGGTTGTTATGGTTTATGAGCAAATCTAGCCCTCCGTGGACACTGCCACATTCGGAATCAACTGAAGTTTCCAGATGGTCTTTAAGGACAACTCCATTAGAGCGTATCACAATAATCCTCACAGGAGATGACCAAGACATCATGAACAAGATCTAGTTTGAGATTAGAACTGAATTAGAGGAAACAAATAGGGACAGTGGCTCAGGAGCTAAGACGCTGAGCTTGTCGATCGAAAGTTCAGCGGTTCAAATTCCTAGTGCTGCCATGTAACGGGGTGAGCTCCCATGACTTGTCCCAGCTTCTGCCAATCTAGCAGTTCGAAAGCAGGTAAAAAATGCAATTAGAAAAAAATAGGGACCACCTTTAGTGGGAAGGTAACAGCATTCTGTGTGCCTTTGGCCACAAGACCATGGAGATGTTTTCAGACAGCGCTGGCTCTTCGGCTTTGAAACGGAGATGAGCACTGCCCCCTAGAGTCGGGAACGACTAGCACGTATGTGCGAGGGGAACCTTTGCCTTTTTAGAGGAAACAAACAAGGCAAAATGATGAGATCAGGAATACAACTCTCTCTGGAATTGACAGCTCATCAAATATCAACCATTGCCCCTGGATAATAAGAGAATATGCAAAATTTGCTCATTAATTGAATCCTTAAACAGACTTAATCTTGTTGCCAAGTCAGGTCCTTTTTATGGCTCATCATTTGGAGGCATACATCTTCTTATACCGACTTATAAAACTCTAGGAAGACCACACCTGGAATACTGCAACCAATTTTGATCACCATACTACAAAAAAAAAAAAGATGTTGAGACTTTGTAAGAAGTTCAGAGAAGAGCAACTAAGATGATCAAAGGCCTGGAGGCTAAAATATATGAAGAACGGCTGAAGGACTTGGGTTTGGCTAAAGAAAAGAAGAATTGGGGTGACATGATAGCAGTATCCAAGTATTTGAGGGGCTGCCACGAAGAAGAGGGGGGTCAAATTATTTTACAAAGCACCAGAGGGCAGGACAAGAAACAATGGTTGGAAACTAACCAAAAAGAGAAGCAACCTGGAATTAAGGAGAAACTTCCTAACAATGAGGACAATTAACCAGTGGAACAGCTTGCTTCTAGAAATTGTGGGTGCTCCATCACTGGAGGTTTTTAAGAGTCTAGACAGTCACTTATCTGAAATATTATTTCAGTTCTCCTACTTGAGTAGGGGGCTGGACTAGAAGACCTCCAAGGTCCCTTCCAGTTCAAACCACAGCTCTGGAGCCGCATGTGGCTCTTTCATCCCTCTGTTGCAGCTCCTCGTTGCTGGCCAGCTCCAGAATTGATGGGGCTTTCAGTTAGGACAGGTAGAGGAAAAAGGATGATGACGTGTCCCCCTCCCCCTCCGATGACCGGGTCTAGGAAGTCCGTATCAAGCGTGGCAACGAAGCCTCTGCAGCTTTGCCAAATTCCTTCCAGATTTCTCAGGGCAGGCAGGAATCCAAGTTGTGACTTCAGCAAACTAGATGAGACTTTGCTTGACTTAAGGTTGGAATGCAGAAAGCAGGTCCTTTATATAGGCTGTGGGGTGTGGCTCCATGACTCAGCATTTATCCAGACCTGCCCTTCCCTTCCTTCTGCTGGCGTCACCTCTCAGATCTCCGGAAGCGAGGATCCTCCCACTTTGAATTGTCTTCTGCTGTTTGAGAAAGGGAGGGGTCAGAAGGAGTAGGCCGAGTAATTCCAATCCGTGGCTGACTTCCTCTGATGGCTGAGCCAAAGGAACACACGCCGTATGAGTGAGGTTTGTTTGTTCATTCCTGACATCCTGTCTGGGCATGGGGCCAGGGCTCGGGGCTGGAGGCATGACAGGCTGTTCATCTTCATTATCAGACTCTGAGTCTGATAGCAGGCCCGGGAGAAGATAGGAGGGGCCCGGCTGAGGAGAGGAGGGAGGACGAGGCACAACAGATGCTGTGATAGGAGGAGACTCTATGGTGGGGGAACTGGACTTCCGGTCTGCTCCAGAATTGAATGGGGGGCTTCCGGTTAGGACCTTTATGTCTCTTTGAGTGTTTAAGGTTGCCGACCCCTGGTATAGGGTCTCCTGCTTGAGCAGGGGGTTGGATTAGAAGACCTCCAAGATCCCTTCCAACTCTATTCTATTTTAATTCTTTCCCTCTCACTTTTGCAACTTATCACTACTTTCCTCCTTTCCTCCCACTCAGCAAATTATTTTCTGTGCCATTTCTTGCCCCAAACTCTCAAAACCCCCAGAAGCTCTCTAAGTATCATTGCTGTCATCCCAGATATCATAAAATATGACCGCCGTGTGGAAAGACACCGAAATCTATGCAACCCACGGGGACCAGTTCCCCACCTCACCTGTCGGATACAGAATCTACATGTCCTTGGGAAGAAAAAAAATATGTATTTCGGGCCGCCAGGGTGCTAATTTGCAAGGACCATTACTCAAATGAAACATTAAAATGGCTGCCCATGAGCTAAATTTTTTATCCTTTCCTTCTCTTCCCCCCCCATGACTGAATTCTTCTTTCCAAGTATAGGTTTCCTGTCAAGGCAAGGAACCACAGGCGAAGATTTATCGATAGGGGCCTTGACTCCAACTTGCATTTTAATTATGTGGCCATCCAAATGTTGCTTGGGAGTAAATGCGGTGCCTGTTTATTATACTTTAGTCTGCCTCTGCAGATAAAAGCCCGGAGAGAAACACAGGGTAATGTCATGTGAAAAGCAGGATTTCTTTACCACACAATGGTATGAGGTTTTCACGTTTAGCTGCACCTGCTTTCTTTCTTTCTTTTTAAGTTTTTTTTTTTTTTACAAACATATTAATGCATGAACAGTGTGGCACCTGAGTGTCATACATTCTAATGCAAATAAAACTAGCAGAATTAAACATAGTTATTACATTCCATCCACTTGCATATTTCTAATAATGATGCACATTTATATTGAGTTGCAGCCTACCATTATTCAATTATTCCATGTTTCCTCTCGTTATTGCTTTTATTTTATTATATAAAAGTATATCCACAAAAGTGTATAGAGACATATTTCCCCTTCTCTTATTTCTATCTCTTATTCCAACTTTTAATCATGTCACCCTTTATTAAAAGATGTTTTCTTTCTACCCTACCTAACTTCTAGTCATGTCACCCACCTAAAAAAAAAAGAAGAGCGAGAGAGAGAGAGAAAAAAAAAAGGAAAGCAAATCAGAACAACATCAAAAAAGAGAAACCATCTATCCATCGTCTCTTGCCCGCTTCAATACTTTAATTGCTATGTTTGGTTGTTGTTTTTTTTTGGCTTTTCCTCCCATATTTCTCTCTTGGATCTTTATCTCTGCATGCATCTGCTTCTTGGTTGTTCAGTCTAGGTATTTCTCCCAACTCTACCCTCTTCCACTGCCTAGTTTCCAAAATTTCTGCCCAGGCCCTTATCTCCATTTCAAAAGTATCTTCCAACTCTCTTAACATGTTTTTCCACCTCCTTTAATTCATCAGTCACTGTTATTTTCATTATTATCTCCTCCTTCTTGTCTTCTTTTGTTCTTTGGTTCTTTGGCTCAATTCTTTCCTCCATTTCTTCTGTTGGCTCCTCCCTTTCTTGAGTGTCTTGTTCTTTACTCATCATCCCAGAAAGTACCTGCTTTCTGAACTGCCAGTCAGGCTTGCCAGGGTGAGAGAGAGGGTGATCGGTTTCCCGTTAGCTTTAAGCACGGGCTGAAGGTTCACCCAGGAGACGCCTGCTAAAGAACGTGTGAGCTCTCTTAAGGAAATGGCAGCTTGGATGACAACAGATCGCTGTGTTTCATACTTACGGGACCGCCTGCTGTTACCGAATGCCTCCCACCGACCTGTACGCTCACACAGAGAGGGACTCCTTAGGGTGCCGTCCGCCAAGCAATGTCGGCTGACGGCCCCCAGGGGGAGGGCCTTCTCTGTGGGGGCTTCCACCCTTTGGAATGAACTTCCCCCCCCGGACTTCGGCAACTGCCGGACCTTCAGACTTTCCGCCGAGAGCTGAAGACCTATTTGTTTGTTCGCGCAGGACTGGCATAGGATTTTAAATGGGATTTTAATTAGTTTAGTGTTTTAACATTTTAAAATTTGGGGTTTTATTCTAAATGTTTTAATTCGGCCATTTTTATAATAAGTTTTTTAATTATGGTTTTATGTGTATATTGCTGTTGTTTTTTTATCATGGCTATAAACCGCCCTGAGTCCTTCGGGAGAAGGGCGGTATAAAAATTTAATAAATAAATAAATAAATAAATAAATAAATAAATAAATAAATGGTCATGGGTGGCCATTGGCAACCTTAATAGAATGGAATGGAATAATGAATGCAATGCAATGCAATGCAATGCAATTCGAATAGAATAGAATAGAATAGAATAGAATAGAATAGAATAGAATAGAATAGAATAATAATAATAACAGAGTTGGAAGGGACCTTGGAGGTCTTCTAGTCCAACTCCCTGCCCAGGCAGGAAACCCTACACCATTTCAGACAAATGGTTATCCAACATTTTCTTAAACATTTCCAATGTTGGAGCATTCACAACTTCTGCAGGCAAGTTGTTCCACTGGTTAATTGTTCTAACTGTCAGGAAATTTCTCCTTAGTTCTAAGTTGCTTCTCTCCCCTTCCATTACTTCTTGTTCTACCCTCAGGTGCTTTGGAGAATAGTTTGACTCCCACTTCTTTGTGGCAACTCCTGAGATATTGGAACACTGCTGTCATGTCTCCCCTAGTCCTTCTTTTCGTTAAACTAGAATAGAATAGAGTAGAATAGAACAGAACAGAACAGAACAGAACAAAATAGAATTCTTTATCGGCCAAGTGTGCTTGTACACACAAGGATTTTGTCTTTGGTGCATCTGCTCTCAGTGTACATAAAAAGAAAAGATACATTCGTCAAGAATCATAAGGTACAACATTTAATGATAGTTATAGGGTATATATAAGCAAACAAATCATGCTAGGAAACAATCAATATAAATCATAAGGATACAAGCAACAAAGTTACAGTCATACAGTCATAAGTGGAAGGAGGTGGATGATGGGAATGATGAAAAGATTAATAGTAGTCCAGATTTAGTAAATAGTTTGATAGTGTTGTGGGAATTATTTGTTTAGCAGAGTGATGGCATTCGGGAAGAAACTGTTCTTGTGTCTAATTGTTCTGCTGGGCAATGCTCTATAGCATCATTTTGAGGGTAGGAGTTGAAACAGTTTATGTCCAGGATGTGAGAGGTTTGTAAATATTTTCACGGCCCTCTTTTTGACTCGTGCAATATACAGGTCCTCAATGTAAGGCAGGTTGGTAGCCATTGCTTTTTTCTGCAGTTCTGCAGAAATAGCAACTTAGATGACAACAGTTCGTCATGTTTCATTGTCATGGCCAGTTAAAGATTGTCAGATGGCAGGGCTACACAAGGATCTTGGTTGCATGAATTCAGTGGTGTCACTCTTATACTCAGTGGAATATACTTTTGGTTTTTGGGGGTTTTTTTAACTCAGAGAAGCAGGGTTCACCAATCTTGGTGACCTTAAGACATGTGGATTGCAACTCGCAGAATTCCCCAGCTCACAGTTGTTGTACACAGGTCTTAAAAGTAGCCAAGATTGGGAGACCGTGGCTTAAAGAATTGGTACAATTGAGAGTCCCAAACTGGTCACCTGAAGTTTACATCTCCCTATAAAACAATCTCTCTTTTTTTAATTTTTCTGTTACTTGATCAGAGCACTTGAGAATTCATTTCAAATTTAATCTGGGTTTGAGTTTACATAAAACCCCAAAATGTATTTCATTATTTTCAGCTTATTGGAGTTTATCTTTTAGAAGAGCTGGATAATGACCTCCCTCCCTCTTTTTATTCTCCCTCCCTCCCTCTTTGTATTCCTCCTTTCTCCCTCCCTCCCTCCCTCCCTCCAAACTCGACTGTGTTGTTTTAATGTGTCATATACATGGGTATATGCATATTTATTTATTTATTTAGTCATGTTTATATACTGTATATTGGAGGTGATGACACTCTGAGAGCTGTGTTCAATGAAATTTTGTTTTAATGTATGCCGATTAGCATACATTTAAAGTGACCGTAAAGTTATTCTAATTTATTATTCTAAGTGTCATACACATGCACAAACAACCCCCTTGGCCATCTCATAAAATACGAAGATGCAACAGCTCTATCTCTCATGGCGCTATATTGTTCCTTTTGAGCAAAAGAAGTGATATTTTTTAAATACCAAATGGCATTTTTAAAAGAAAGGAAAAAAAGGAAGGAAGGAAGGAAGGAAGGAAGGAAGGAAGGAAGGAAGGAAGGAAGGAAGGAAGGAAGGAAGGAAGGAAAGAAAGAAAGAAAGAAAGAAAGAAGAAGAAGGAAGGAAGGAAGGAAAGAAAGAAAGAAAGAAAGAAAGAAAGAAAGAAAGAAGAAGGAAGGATTGAGAGAAGGAAGGAAGGAAGGAAAGAAAGAAAGAAAGAAAGAAGGAAGAAGGAAGGATTGAGAGAAGGAAGGAAGGAAGGAAGGAAGGAAAAATTGAGAGATGGAAAGAAAGAAAGGAAGGAAGGAAGGAAGGAAGGAAGGAAGGAAGGAAGGAAAGAAAGAAAGAAAGAAAGAAAGAAGAAGAAGGAAGGAAGGAAGGAAAGAAAGAAAGAAAGAAAGAAAGAAAGAAAGAAAGAAAGAAAGAAGAAGGAAGGATTGAGAGAAGGAAGGAAGGAAGGAAAGAAAGAAAGAAAGAAAGAAGGAAGAAGGAAGGATTGAGAGAAGGAAGGAAGGAAGGAAGGAAAAATTGAGAGATGGAAAGAAAGAAAGAAAGAAAGAAGGAAGAAAGGAAGGAAGGAAGGAAGGAAGGAAGGAAGGAAGAAAGAAAAAAAGTAAGAGGAAGAAGGAAGGAAGGAAGGAAGGAAGGAAGGAAAGAAAGAAAGAAAGAGGAAAAATGAAGGAAAGAAGGAAGGAAAGAAGGAAGAAAGAAAGGAAGGAAGGAAGGAAGGAAGGAAGGAAGGAAGGAAGGAAGGATTGAGAGAAGGAAGGAAGGAAGGAAAAATTGAGAGATGGAAAGAAAGAAAGAAAGAAGGAAGGAAGGAAGGAAGGAAGAAAGAAAGGAAGGAAGGAAAGAAAGAAAGAAGAAGAAGAAGAAGGAGGAAGGAAGGAAGGAAGGAAGGAAGGAAGAAGAAAGAAAGAAGAAAGAAAGAAAGAAAGAAAGAAAGAAAGAAAGAAGAAGAAGAAGAAGGAAGGAAGGAAGGAAGGAAGGAAGGAAGGAAGGAAGGAAGGAAGGAAGGAAGGAAGGAAGGAAGGAAGGAAGGAAGGAAGGAAGGAAGGATTGAGAGAAGGAAGGAAGGAAGGAAAAATTGAGAGATGGAAAGAAAGAAAGAAAGAAGGAAGGAAGGAAGGAAGGAAGGAAGGAAGGAAGGAAGGAAAGAAAGAAAGAAGAAGAAGAAGAAGGAGGAAGGAAGGAAGGAAGGAAGGAAGGAAAGAAAGAAAGAAAGAAAGAAAGAAAGAAAGAAAGAAAGAAAGAAAGAAAGAAAGAAAGAAAGAAAGAAAGAAAGAAAGAAGCCAAATGTTCTTTCTTATTATTTTGGGGCTGTTTCTAAGAAGTGATGGTGCGTATCCCAGAAAGGAACCCACTACTGAAAGGTTTACACCTATTGTGTTTTAAACACAGGATAGCAGACATTAGACACATTTATGGAGATAGGGATGTTGAGTGCTGTGTTTGCTCTGATTGCTGAATAGACACCCCCACCCACTTTTTCAGGAGTGCAAACCTTTCAATAGAGACCTCAGTTGCTTGGGAAACAGCCCTTGCTTTCTCCTCCCGTATGTGGCCTTCTCAGATGCAGATGGGGGGGTCTTCTAATTCATTATCCTAGCTCCATCCCACTTGAGACCTGTATTGTGCAGGCCTTGCCGCTGTACTCTGTTAATTGCTCTTTAACTCACGAGAAGACCGAAAATGGAGTCGAGTTGACCATGATTCAGTCAAGACTTGGGAATAGCGTTGCGTGGATGACTGCGTGGTCCATGCGCCTTCTGGATGACCTGTCTTTTTCTTGGTCTTGCTAAGACCATGATGGCGAACCTATGGTTCTATACTAGACAACACAGTATCAACAGTAGAAACCTTCAAATTTCTAGGTTCTATCATATCGCAAGATCTAAAATGGACAGCTAACATCAAAAACATCATTAAAAAAGGACAACAAAGAATGTTCTTTCTGCGCCAACTCAGAAAGCTCAAACTGCCCAAGGAGCTGCTGATTCAGTTCTATAGAGGAATTATTGAGTCTGTCATTTGCACCTCTATAACTGTCTGGTTCGGTTCTGCAACCCAACAAGAAAAACACAGACTTCAGAGGATAATTAGAACTGCAGGAAAAATAATTGCTACCAACCTGCCTTCCATTGAGGACCTGTATACTGCACGAATCAAGAAGAGGGCCGTGAAAATATTTACAGACCCCTCGCATCCTGGACATAAACTGTTTCAACTCCTACTCTCAAAACGACGGTATAGAGCACTGCACACCAGAACAACTAGACACAAGAACAGTTTTTTCCCGAAGGCCATCACTCTGCTAAACAAATAATTCCCTCAACACTGTCAAACTATTTACTAAATCTGCAGTATATTAATCTTCTCATAGTTCCCATCACCAATCTCTTTCCACTTATGACTGTATGACTGTAACTTTGTTGCTGGCAATCCTTATGATTTATATTGATATATTGACCATCAATTGTGTTGTAAATGTTGTACCTTGATGAACGTATCTTTTCTTTTATGTACACTGAGAGCATATGCACCAAGACAAATTCCTTGTGTGTCCAATCACACTTGGCCAATAAAAATTCTATTCTATTCTATTCTATTCTATTCTATGGCATCCCTGCCAGAGGTGGCACGCAGAGCCTTCTTTGTGGGCACGTGCCTATTACCAGCTGGCTTTCTGGTTTCTGGTGCGCACATGCATGCCAGCCACCTGGTCTTCGTGGGTGCTGAAGCGCTGGAAAATGGCCTGAAAATGGCCAAAACCAGGCTGTTTTTCAGGCTGTTTTCAGGCTGTTTTGGGGCCACTTTTCAGCTGTTTTCAGGCCATTTTCAGCCCAGAAAAAGGCCCCAGAAAACAGCCTGAAAACGGCCTGAAAAACAGCCCCAAAACAGGCATGCACGCGCCGGCTAGCTGGTTTTTGGGTTTCCTGTGCTCCAGCGTGCACACATGCATGTGCCTGCATGCACGTTCCAGTTTGGGCACTCGGTGCCGAAAAGGTTTGCCATCTCTGTGCTAGGACCAAGTACACGGACAAAGAAGACAAGGCCGGTAGTAGGGAAAAAATATATATATCAGGAATAAAAGTACAGAGGTGTTTTCTTTTCTTTTCTTTTTTTTCATGAACCACGGCGTAGAAAGAAAGCAATAATATACAATCGATGTGAACTTCTGATGAAATGTTACACACTGTCAGGGGCAGATGAGTGTCTCATTCGGAGATAATTCATAGCAGATGTGGTAGGAGATGGTTTAATTGAAGAAGGACTTAGAAGCGGTACCCGGTTTCCCCACTGTGTCTCTTATGACCCAGGGGGTCGAGGCAGGGCAGGCCTCTTGAGAGTTCTTTATTTCTCTCAACAAATGTTCCTGCCAACGGCCCTCCAGTGACTGGTAAGGCTCTGTTGTGTCTGTGCCCCCCAAGCTGGGCCTCCTGCCAGAAAGTGACTTGGAAAGTGAGGGGGAAGGGCCATCAGGACTTACCTCAGGAGCACCGGCTTCCCTGGCTCAGCTCCAGGAGCCAGAGGCAGGTCAGGTGGAAAAGATAATGAGGCCTCCATCCCTTGACTCTTTCCCCCCAGGCCACGCCTCCAGACCCAGCTGATGGCAATCAGGCCTGGCTGGAACATAGGTTTCGTCGGCAGGAGAGGCAGGAACAACAGAAGCAGGGGTGGGGCAGGCCTAGGAAGTGCTGAGTTATGGAGCCACATCCTACAGGAAATAAAGGCAGCAAGAGCTGCTGTGCCTCTTCATAGCAGGCAAATTAACTGCTAACTGAGAGCTGAAGTACTGTTCGTTCCTGGGTGACTCATTGGTGTCGAGGGAGATAACAGAGACACTTGGCAGATGCTTGCTATTTTGCTGCCAGAGCTGATAGCGCCGGCTAATTAAGCCATCGCTCGGACGGAGGCGAAGGGGGACAGAACAGGCTCCATCACCATGCTACCCTGAAGGTAGCCAACCTCAGTCTCCCAAACACAGTCCTGTTAGTATAAAAAAAGCCCATAGAGTAGAAACACCCTAAAAGGCAAGGTTCAGGGCCCCAAGCAGAGAAGGGATTAACATAATTTGCCTACCGGTTCGCCCAGCACCGAACATGTGAGCTGGCTTCGCTCGCACGCACCACCTCCACGCATGTGCCCAGCCTTCTTGGCATACACTTTGATCACGCTCGCGCAGTGGTTGGATTCAAATAATTTAGCAACCAATTCTCTGCCCTAATGATTTCTTCCAACAACCAGTTCATCAAGCTGCTCAGAAAGTTAACAACCGGTTCTCCCAAAGTGGTGCGAACTGGCTGAATCCCACCACTGCGCTCGTGCTTTCTGCGCATACTCCCGGCCTCAAAAATGTGCCTAAATAGGACAGCATAGAGTCGGGGCAGGTGGGTGGGCCCACCTGCGATTTCCGCTACCAGTTCGGCCAAACCAGTCTGAACCGGCTGAATACCACTTCTGGTCCCAAGTCCAATCTACAAAGCAAGAGTCCAGGCACAAAACAAGGACAGTCCTCAGGACAAGAAACAAGTCCCAGGCAAGGAGCAGTTCATTCCCAAGACGCAGTGAAGCAAAGGATAAACACAGCCTTTGTGAGGTCCAAAACAAAAGGTGAAGAGCAATCTTCCAAGCGAGGCAAGGCAAACAGCCACAGGCACAAATTTGAAGTTGGGGAGAGTGAAAGCCAAAGCAAACAATTGTTCCTGGCAAAAGGTAACTCCTCACGAATTCTCCCTTCCAGGTATTCTTTGTGAGGAATGGTGGGGCGACCTCCTCCCGAGTAGCCTTGCAGCCCTTTTCTGGGCTTGCCTATGCTCTATGCTCCTTTCCCTTGGATGGAGTGGAGTAGGCAACTGTTCCTCATCAGAGGAGATTGGCTGCCTATCAGCACCATTGCCGGTCAGCAGCCAATCCTCCCCTGTGTCTTTGCATGCAGAAGCTCTCCATCTGGTCGACCACCTTCTCCAGTCCTTAAGGGGCCCACAACAGCATCGTCCTCAGCCCCAGGCATGCCTTCCTTGTCAGATGATCCCAGTTCTTCTTCTTCTTCTTCTTCTTCTTCTTCTTCTTCTTCTTCTTCTTCTTCTTCTTCTTCTTCTTCTTCTTCTTCTTCTTCTTCTTCTTCTTCTTCTTCTTCTTCTTCTTCTCCTCCTCCTCCTCCTCCTCCTCCTCCTCCTCCTCCTCCTCCTCCTCCTCCTCCTCCTCCCTGAGCTCTGATGGGGCCAGGACAGCATCACTTGGCCAACCAACCTCTCTATTTATACTTCATATCAGCATGGGGAAGACCAACAAATTGTCCAAGTTGAAATTGCTTTTCAATGGTCTAAATTTTATGCTCCAATGACAGCAGCACCTTGGAGATGATTTGAAAAACCAAGCTGGTCACAGATGAAATGCAACGGACTTCAGAAATGGGCCATTGTGTGGTTGTTTTTTTGTTCTTAATTGACCCACAACAGCCAATCTGTGGCCCACTATCCCTTAAATGCCATGCTCCTATGAGAGAGATAAGATTACACCTGCGGCATTCTACCTGGAGAAAATTATTCATATTTATATCGCTGGAGTGAGGAAATGGGGTAATAATAATTGACCTGAAGCGTGATATACTGTCTCAGCAAAAAATCCAGAAGTGACCATCCGTGAAGGCAAAAATGGTTTCTTTGACTGTTTTCTTTAAAGTTAATTTTATTTAGGTGTGACTTTACCAATGCTAAATACTGTCAACATGGAATTCTACTCTTTTTTTTAAAAAAATAGTAATTTTTGCTTATAGACGTTTAAACGTCTAGGGTCTCTGGTGGCTTAGACTGCTAAGACAGTCTGTTATTAACACAGCTGCTTGCAATTACTGCAGGTTCAAGTCCCACCAGGCCCAAGGTTGACTCAGCCTTCCATCCCTTATAAATAGTTGATTTTAAATTGGGGTTTTATTAATGTTTTAAATTTTTAAATCTATTTTAATCATCAGCCGTTTAGTAATAATTTTATTTTAAACTTTTTTAATTGTATATATCCTGTATTTTATTTTGGCTGTACACCGCCCTGAGTCCTTCAGGAGAAGGGCGGTATAAAAATTTAATAAAATAAATAAATAAATAAATAAAATAAAATAAAACAAAATAAAATAAACTAAACTAAAATAAAATAAAATAAAATAAATAATAAAATAAAATAAAATAAAATAAAATAAAATAAATAAAATAAAATAAAATAAAATAAAATAAAATAAATAAATAAATAAATAAGGTAGGTAAAATGAGGACCCAGATTGTTGTGGGCAATAAGTTGACTTTGTATATAATATACAAACGGATAAAGACTATTGCTTAACACAGTGTAAGCCGCCCTGAGTCTTCGGAGAAGGGCGGGATATAAATGCAAATTAAAAAACAACAACAATATAGACAATTCCATTTGGAAGACATCATACCAAACACAAATCATAGAATGATAGAGTTAGAAGGGAGCTTAGAGATCTTCTAGTCCAGCCCCTTGGCCAAGGAAGGTGTCCCTATAGCATATTGACAATTGGTTGTCCAGTCTCTTCTTCAAACTCTCCAATGATGGAGAACCCACAACTCCAGCAAGCAAACTGTTCCATTGATTAATTGTTCTCACTATCAAGAAATTTTTCCTTATTTCCAGGTTGGATCTCCTGCTGATAAGCTTCCACCCATTGCTTCTTATCCTGCCTTCAGGTGCTTTGGAGAGTAATTCGACACCCTCTTCCCTATGACAGCCCTTCAAGAATTGGAAGATGCGATCATGTCTTCCCTAAACCTTCTCTTTGTTAGGCTAAACATGCTAGTTCCCTTAGCTGTTCATTATATGATTTATCCTCCAGACCTCTTCCCATCTTTGTTGCTCTCCTCTGCATCCTTTCTAGGGCCTCAGGATCTTTTATTGTAACGATGGTGACCAGAACTGGATCCAGTATTCCAAGTGTGGCTTTACCAGTGCAGTATAAAGTGATACCATCACTTCTTGTCATCTTGATGCTCTCCTTTTGTTGATGCAACCCAGAATTACGTTGGCTTTTTTTTTGGCACACTGCTGGCTTATACTTGAGCAGTAATTCACCAGAATACCCAAATCCCAGGGGTGGAATTCAGCCAGTTTGAACCGGTTCGGGCAAACCGGTAGTTACGGCCAGTGGCACTATCCTGTCTTATACAATTGCCGTGTTTTTGACACAGCACGCATGCATTCAAGGCGTGTTGGAGAGCGAAGCTATCCCATCCTATACAATCATTATGTGTCGTGTCCCACTCCTCTGCTGACGGCCGGGTCGGGGAAGTCCGTATCGAGCGTGCCTCTGCAGCTCTGCCAAAGTCCTATTAGAGTTCTCAAGGCAGGCAGGAGACCAGGAAGTGACTTCAGCAATCCAAGTTAGACTTTGCCTGACTCAGAGAATGCCAGAAAGCAGATCCTTTATATAGGCCATGGGGTGTGGCTCCATGACTCAGCACTTATCCAGGCCTGCCCCTCCCTTCCTTTTGCTGACGTCACCTCTCTACTCTCCGGAAGCGAGGATCTCTCCAGCCTCCAGCTGTTGGCAATCCTAGCTCATGACTGGCCTCACATTCTTCAGGCTCACATGATCTGGGGGAGGGGTTTAGTTGCTCCGTTTGCCTGGGCATAGTGCCAGGACTGGGGGCTGAAGGCACGTCAGGCCCTTCGTCTTGCTCGGCCTGTCCGGGCATGGTGCCAGGGCTGGGGGCTGGAGGCATTCCAGGACATTCTTCCGAACTATCAGCGTCCGGCAGGAGATAAGAGGGGCCCGGCTGCGGCGGGAGGAGCAAGCGAGACACAACACTATGTTTTTGATGCAGCACACATTTTCAATTCTGGGCGAACTGGTCATTAAATTATGTGAAGCCCACTTTTGCCAAATCCCTCTCACACACCTAGATCCCTTTCACAACATTCTAGCTTTCTTCCATTGTGAATCTGGAGGTATTGTACAGATATCCGGATGTGCTTAGTTTTAAAAATGTAACTTCCTAATAGTTCAGATAATGCGGATGTCAGGTGCAGATGTATAGCTGATGTAAGTTTGTATCAGATGTGTTCGTGTGTGTGGAAGGCTGCTACAAAAGAAGTTAAATGCTCAATTTCCAATTTTATATCTGATTTCCTTTTTTTTTTTTTTTTTTACTTTTCGGCTTGTAAATGAAGAGGAATGTATCCGCATTCTTTTTGCGATGTAAATCCCACCAGCCACAATTGTAAGAAATTGTTGCAATAAAAATATGTACAAAAATGTATTTATTTGGGAGGAGCGCACAGAATGTGTTATATTAGGGAAATTGCTGTGGAAATGTATGTCGTTGTTATTCCTACTATTCGTGTAGAGCAAGTAAGCCAAAAATGTCTTATATAGAAGACCTTTAGATAGCAATAGCGGTAGCAATAGATTTATATACAGCTTCATAGTGCTTTGCAGCCCTCTTTAAGCAGTTTACAGAGTCAGCCTATTGCCCCATACAATCTGGGTCCTCATTTACCCACCTTGGAAGGATGGAAGGCTGAGTCAACCTCGATCCAGTCAGGATTGAACTCTTGGCAATTGGCAGAATTAGCCTGCAATACTAATTGCAGGGAGGGAGGGAGGGAGGGAGGGAGGGAGGAAGGAAGGAAGGAAGGAAGGAAGGAAGGAAGGAAGGAAGGAAGGAAGGAAGGAATAGATTAATATACAGCTTCACAGTGCTTTGCAGCCCTCTCTACGCGGTTTAAAGAGTCAGCACATTGCCCCCAACAATCTGGGTCCTCATTTTACCCACCTCGGAAGGATGGAAGGCTGAGTCAACCTTGAGTCTGGTGAGATTCAAACTGCCAAACTGCAGCTAGCAGTCAGCTGAAGTAGCCTGCAGTACTGCACTCTAACCACTGCGCCTCCTTGGCTCTGTAATGCCAAGATATGCAAGTGTTGAGATTATTTTTTCAGTTTCCAGGCCGATAAAACTAATAATTTGAGAGACCCACTCATGTTTGCTGTTTACTCATTCCTAGGGTGAAGCGTGGGGAAATATATTAGGGATGAAAAGTTGATTCACTTCTGAGCAGCCATGGCTAGATTTCTCTGCGCTTCATTGCTTGTTTCTTGATAAATGGCAGCTGAATATGAGAACTGACTCTTTAGAAAGTCTTATATCCTGAGCTGGCTTGGGATACAATGAAAGTGTTGTCTGATTACTTATTCCGATATGCAACTCATCGTTCTCTCTGGGTGTCCCACAATTTTCAACCTGTTTTTCACTTCTCATTGTTCAGTGGAAGAAAAGCACATACAATAGTTTACTGAGAAAGAAATCTGATTTGGGGGGTTTTCAGAGAAAGATTAATTGCAACACAGAGTGCAGGTAACTTATATACATGCACTCCCCGGTAGGTCTTTTCAAAGTAAAGATTGTCCTCGACTTAGAACCACAATTGGGACCAATATTTCCATTGTTAAGCAAAGCAGTTGTTAACTGAGTCACAACCCAGTGGTTGTATTCAGCCGGTTCAATCCGGTTCGGGCAAACTGGTAGTGGCAACCTGAAGGTGGGCCTGCCCTGCCCACCTGCCCCGGTACTATGTCGTCCTATTTAGCCACATTTTCTAAGATGCATGCAAGCCACCCGCGTAAGCAAAGCACGTGTGCAAAGTATTCGTGCAAGCCACGCACGCTCATATTTTAGGTGCCCGGCAAACCGATGGTAAAATTATATAAAACCCACCTCTGGTCACACCTGATTTCATGACCTTTTTTTTTTTTTACCATGGTTGTTAAGTGAATCACGGGGCCTTTAAATGAATCTGGCTTCCCCCATTGACTTTGCTTGTCGGAAGCCATCTGGGAAGATTACAAATGATAATCCTGGGACACCGGGATGCTGCAACCTGTCATAAATACAAGCCGGTTGCCAAGTGCCCAACTTTTGATCACGTGACAGTGGAGATGCTGCGATGGTTGTAAGTGCGAAGACTGATCACAAGTCACTTTTTTCTGTGCTGTTGTAACTTCAAATGATCACTAAAAAAATGACTGTAAATTGGAGACTATTTGTGTGTGTGTGTATGTGTGTGTAGTTATGTGTCGTGTCCCCCTCCACCTCCGACGACCAGGTCAAGGAAGTCCGTATCAAACGTGGCAACGAAGCCTCTGCAGCTTGCCAAATTCCTTCGAGGTTTATCAGGGCAAGCAGGAGTCCAAGTTGTGACTTCAGCGATAGAGTCCGATATCAGCAAACTAGATAAGACTTTGCTTGACTCAAGGTTGGAATGCCAAAAGCAGGTCCTTTATATAGGCTGTGGGGTGTGGCTCCATGACTCAGCATTTATCCAGGCCTGCCCAACTCCTCCTTCTGCTGGGGTCACCTCTCAGATCTCCGGAAGCGAGGATCCTCCCACTTTGAATTGTCTTCTGCTGTTTGGGAAAGGGAGGGGTCAGAAGGAGTAGGCCCGAGCACTTCCAATCCCTGGCTGGCTTCCTCTGACGGCTGAGCCGAAGGAACACACACTGTATGAGTGAGGTTTGTCGGGCTTATTTGTTCACTCCTGGAATCCTCTCCGGGCATGGGGCCAACTGCCGGGGGCTGGAGGCATGACAGGCCGTTCATCTTCATTATCCGACTCGGAGTCTGATAACAGGCCCAGTTGGAGACGGGAGGGGCCCGGCTGAGGAGAGGAGGGAGGACGAGTCACAACATTATGGTGTGGGGGGTGGGTTATTTTTGTACCAGTGGTCCTTGACAGTTCACTTAGTGATCATTCAAAGTTACAACGGCGCTGAAAAAAATAACTTATGACCATTTTTCACGCTTATGACCATTGCATTGTCCCCATGGTCACGTGATTTACATTCGGATGCTTGACAACTGACTCACATCTCTGACAGTTGCTGTGTCCCGAGGTCACATGATCCCTTTCTGCGACCTTCTGACAAGCCAAGTCCGCGAGGAAACCAGATTCCCTGAACAACCGTGTTTCTAATTTAACATCTGCAGTGGTTCACTTAACAAAGGTGGCAAGAAAAGTTGTAAAATGGGGCAAAACTCACTTAACGAATTTCTCACTCAGCCACATAAATTTGGGTCTCAATTGTGGTTATACGTTGAGGACTGCTTGTATGTATGTATGTATGTGCGTCAACCACTCAGAGTGTGATGCAAAGCAGGGTCCTGTTGTGGTCCGCCAGCAGCCTGCGGAGCTGGCAACGAAGTCAGACAGCGATGAGGCTGAGGTGAGGCCAGTGCCATCGGGTGGTGAGGTGCGGACTCCAGAGCCTCCAAAGACTGATAGTAGTGAGGCAGAGGAACAGGAGGAGCCTGTTCCTAATGCACACATGAGAAGAGCTGCCAGAAGGCAAGAGCAGCTCAAGCAAAAAGGACAACTCGGGAGTAGGGCCAAGAGATGATTGGCCCCTCCCATAAGGCTTAAAACAGACCAGCAATGGCATTTGGGCTTTGCAGGAAAACAACGTTGGTAGCTTCACCTTCTGCTTCATCTACGTCTTGCATTTATTTTTGTGACTTCTGAACGTTTGCCAAGAAAGGCCTTTGGCAGTTTGCCGAATTGGACCAAGGTTTGCGATAGGACTGAGGAATTTGTGTTGGGAGGAATTTGTTTTAATTTAGTTGAACTACGCTGGGAATGAAGTAATTCCCAGCTGTTCGAATAAAGTTTGGTTTTTTTCACGGACTGAGTTTTCTACTGCCTACTTGGGCCTGGATCACAACAGGTCCCCAACTTTTTTTGATTCTGCAGATCGGTGGCAGATTCATCAATTTCAGCGGTGGGGGGGAATAGTTTTGCACTTCCTAAATCCCCCACATGTGCAAATGGAGCTTTGCACACTTACCTTCCACTTCGGTGGCCCAGTTCTGAACAGTCTGCAGCTCGGGTTGGGGGCCCCTGCTTTAAAGTACTGTGTAGTGGTATATAAGTCCAATTGCTAATGCTACATATGTATATCTGTATTCATGACAAGTGTTTGCTACATTCACACTGTCAACTTTGCAACCAAACCTGGCAGCAGCCTTTTTCCTGTTCCTCAGTTGCCACAATAGATGGGGAAGGGGGGAAGGAGGTTGAAATGCCTTACTAGACAAAACAGAGAGCTTTCTCTTGGGAACCAAGGTCATCTCTACTGGATAAGGTCAGGGAAGGATTCCCTGGAGAGCCCGCCAATTGACCCAATTAGCCTATGTGACCACGGGAGAAATTTAGAATTGGTTTTCCTTTAAAGCAGTGCCGATATGATGTACTCAATAAAGAAGTTCTTTGAGGAGGATTCTAGTCTCTGAGTTCTGATTTGCTTGGGTTCATTAGTCGGAACCTTGACACACACGTTGTATGTGCTTACAATCAGAGGTGTGTGTATGGGGTTTAACATCCATAGCTTCCATAAAGTTGTGATTGAAAATGTCTATGGAGATTCTCAGTCATCCAAGTGATGGTTGTCCCGAAAGTGCTTTTTCAAGAGGCAACTGGACTTTCTGCTTTTTTCAGAAAGAAAAACCAAAAAAGTCCAGTTGTCTCTTGAAAAAGCACCTTTGGGACATGTGATTGAAAACCTACTGCATGGATAAAAGACATGGGGATTTGAACTGTTTTTGATCCCTTCTGCAGATTCAGTTGCTTCTGATAAAACTTTATTCCAAACCTTTAATAAAGAAAGACATTGGAACTGTAATTTTACAGCTGAAGACATTCGGAGTCTAAGTTTAGGTTATCACCTCTGGAGATTGGCTCCCCTATAACATTACTTCATTGTCACGTTGGTTTTAATATAATGATTTCAATACATTTCTTGTGCGAATTCCTTGTGCCAATTGTCAAAAAAAGGTTTTTTTCTCTTTTTCTTAGAAGAAAAGGCAAGTGCCAACTGTGTTTTTTTTTGAGATTGTAAACACAGGTGTGGGTGGAGAAGACGAAAAGGCAATACTTAAAGATATTAATTCATAAAAAAATAAAGTTATTTTTATATCCCTGAAGTGCCAAGTAATATTAAAATACTCCCACAGCTAGTTGATTTCTTTTCTTCAAACCTTGTTACCTATATATAAAGCTATCCAGCCGTATTCTTTCATCGTATAAATATTTCAATTCCCTTTGATGTTTTAATATAAATATATAGATATAGAAAGCATACAGTAAGGTTCAAAACGGTCACTATAACACTCCAATTCTATTCCATTCCCAGAAGGTTAATTGAAAGCTGGCCATCTTGGTGACGTTTAGACAAATGAGGATAATTATGCCTTCACTTGCCTCTCTGAGAGGTTAATTGCTTGGATGTAGGAAGTTCTGACGGACAAAGGGAGAATAAATCAGAAAAGCAACTATGAGCTGATAATGCAATTTGGTATATTCATGTACAACTCAAACAAATAAACATCCTAATTAGATGAACTTGCTCATTTGCGTGGACACACGTCTAGTTCATCTACTGTGAGATACCTAGGAAATTCATATTGCCTCGATTTGCAAGTTAAATGAACGGTTCTTCCAGTAAAGTCCTGGAAAGATAACTGCCCAGTTTAGGATGGAGGTAGTAAACAGAGTCTCCTTTCTCAAATGAGTAGCAAAGAATGAGGAAAATGGAAAAATAACAGCAACAGGTAGTCACAAAGTCACAGATTTCTCAGCGGATCTTCCTGCGGCCCATCAGCGTTCCCAGATTTCCGATCAGGAGTTGAAGTCCATACATGTGAGAGTGTTTATAGCGTGGCTACTATTTTGAGACAACTCAGGAGCAAAATACAGTACACAGAGGTTTTGTCATTACAAACTGTGGTTTATATACAAGACTTCTCTATACAAGCATACACGTGGTAGGCACATACCAGACAAGCAATCAGTCTTCTTCAACTCTACACGGAGAACTACAATGCAGATACATGAGGGGAGAGAGAGATACGCCCTCTAATGGCCTCCCTTATATAGACAGCTTCTTAAAGGGCAATAATCCTGCTAACTCATCCTCAGTCATAAAGGTGGCTGGTCAGCTTTAAATCTTCATTACCATGACAATACATCTTAAAGTAGCCCAGGTTGAGAAAGTTGAAATAAACTTTCTTGCCCAAATCCCTGTCTATGGACTTTTGTCTACTCACTCACTAAGGCTATTTGATCAGAAGAAGACTTTGTCCATATATTCCCATGACTTTTCTCAAGTTGTTTATTCAGGAACTGAAATTGCTTTCTGTATAGTTAACCTTTATATCACACTATTTTACATTGGGGAGGTGTGTTTTGGCTTAGTGGTTAGAGATACTGAGTTTGTCAGTTGGATTGACAGCTTAGGTTCGAGACCCAAGCATCCAGAGGTGGGATTCAGCCGGTACTGTCCGGTTTGAGCGAACCGGTAGTGGTGACTGTAGGAGACTCCACCCACCCGCCCAGACGTAATGCACAAGCACTGTGCATGCACACTCACATTTGCCAACTGGTAGGGAAGGTAAGTGATTCCCACCTCCGCACGATGGGGTGCACTCCCAATTCCTTGTCCGAGCTCCTGCCCACCTAGCAATTTGAAACCATGCAAATGCGAGTAGATAAATAAGTACCCCTTTGGTGGGAAGGTAACAGCATTTGATGCGCCTTGGCTTACATCCATGCTGGCCACATGATGACCATGGAAAATGTCTTTAGACAAGATTGGCTCCCATGGCTAAGAAATGGAGATGAACAGCGCCCCCTAGAGTTGGACACAACTGGATAGGGGAAACCTTTACCTTATTTTACACTGAACTATATTCTGTTCACATGCAAACATATTCAAAGCTATGTGGTGTCTGGTGGCTCAGACTGCTAAGACAGTCTGTTATTAACATAGCTGCTTGCAATTACTGCAGGTTCAAGCCCCACCAGGCCCAAGGTTGACAGCCTTCCATCCTTTATAAGATAGGTAAAATGAGGACCCAGATTGTTGGGGGCAATAAGTTGACTTTGTATATAATATACAAATGGATGAAGACTATTGCTTAACACAGTATAAGCCGCCCTGAGTCTTCGGAGAAGGGCGGGTTATAAATGCAAATAATAAAAAAAACACTTTGATATCAATATTATACTTTGACATGTAGCAGTAGTGTAGATTTGTGTTTTTATAGGTTTGGGCTAGTAATTTTTTTAAAATAATAATTTTATTTAGTTTATTTATAAGTATAAAAGGAAGGGAAAATAGCGGGAAATGGAAGAGGGAAGAGGGAAGAGAAAGAAGGGTGGGGTGAAAGGGAAAAAATATTGGCTTCCAACTCTTTTTAGCAGAGTGGAATAAGATAGTAACATTACACCTCAACTTTTTAGTTTTATATACTAATATGTAGTAGCTATTTCTGCATCAGCAAACAGTTTTGGGATAATAATCCTAAATTATTTTTTCCAATAGCTTTTTCTATGTTAACATTTATATCGCACTATTTTATACTGCCCTATATTATACTGTAGTTTCCATAATTGTCAACTTAATTATAATGTTTACATACATACGGATTTTACAGCTTTGAGTGAGTAATTCTAATTTATAGCTATTTTTCTGCAGTTTACAAGCTAGATTGTTCATATTGGAGCCATTGTAAATTTTTTATCATCCTAATATGATTTTTATGTTGGTAGATAATCGAAAGAAAAAAATGGAACTCTTTGAGTTTGACTAAGTCTGACTTTTCAAGAGCCGTTATGCCATTTCTCCCTATCCTACTCCATTGCTACTTCTGAGAATAGCTGACGGTTTGCGCCCACATTTTGACAAAATAGCAGAAGGCAAATGTTTACTTTGTTATCACTCTTTTTTTTTTCCTGGCTCATCTAGAAGATGTTCAGGTTTGCATAGTGCAGAGTTTGTGTTTTTAATTAAAGCCAGCTAAATAGCAGGAGCATTTTTAACAGAATATCAGAGTTGGAAGGGACCTTGGAGGTCTTCTAGTCCAGCCCCCTGCCCAGTCGCGTGCCGTTGCATGCCAAAAGCAGGGGGAGCATGAGTGATCGCGTGCACCTGTGCCCACACCCATAATGCAATCCCGTGCATGCCCCACCCCTGTGCATGTGCACCCCCCCACACACACACTGCTGACCATGCATGCATACACGATACCCCCTCACCCCATTTTGGACCTAACAGGCCTCCCTGAAGCCTCTGGAGGCCGGAAATGACCTATTTCCGGACTTCCGGTAGGCGTGCGAGGCCCATTTTTTGCCCTTCTCAGGCTCTGGAGACTTTCCTGGAGCCTGGGGAGGGTGAAAACGGCCTCTCCTGGCTCTCTGGAGGGTGGAAACGGCTCATTTCTGGACTTCTGGGAGGCCCATTTTTCACCCTCCTAGAGCCTCCGCGTGAGCCCTGTACTTACCTGGCATCCAAAACAGGCTGTGTGGAGACTCCTGGGAAGGGAGGGGCAACATGGGGGGGGGGGGCAGCTGAAAGCCAATTAGCTAGCGTGCATGCGCATGCGTGGTGGAGGTGACCTAGGGCAACGGCTCGCGTGCCCGCAAAGATGGCTCTGTGTGCCACCTTTGGCACGCGTGCTGTAGGTTCGCCATCATGGCCCGATACCATTCCAGACAAGTGGCTGCGCAGTCTCTTTTTAAAAGCTTCCAGTGATGGAGCCATCCACAACTTCTGAAGGCACTGGTCAATTGTTCTCCCTGTTAGGAAGTTTCTTCTTAGTTCCAGGTTGTTTCTCTCCTCGGTTAGTTTTCATGCATTGCTTCTTGTTCTTGTCGTGTCCCACTCCTCCGCTGACGGCCGGGTCAGGGAAATCCGAATCAGGCTTGCCTCTGCAGCTCTGCCAAAGTCCTAGCAAAGTCCTCAGGGCAGGCAGGAGACCAGAAAGTGACTTCAGCAAGATATGTTTAGACTTTGCCTGACTCAGAGAATGCCAGAAAGCAGATCCTTTATATAGGCCATGGGGTGTGGCTCCATGACTCAGCACTTATCCAGGCCTGCCCCTCCCTTCCTTCTGTTGCCTCCACCTATCAAGTCTTCTGACGCGAGGGTCACTCCAATCGGCAGCTGTTGGTAATTGACCTTCCTCAGGCTCACATGCTGTGGAGGAGGGGGAGGGATCTAGTTGCTCCGTTTGCCTGGGCATGGAGCCAGAGCTGGGGGCTGGAGGTACTTGCTCTTCTTCAGCCTGTCTGGGCATGGAGCCAGGGCTGGGGCCGGGAGATGCCCCCTCCTCAGCCTGTCTGGGCATGGAGCCAGGGCTGGGGCCGGGAGGACATTCTTCAGCGTTCGGAAGCAGATAAGCAGACCCCGGCTGCGGTGAGAGCGGGCAAGACACAACAGTTCTGGTGCTTTGGAAAATAGGTTTTACCCCCCCCCCTTCTTTGGGGCAGTCCCTCCAATATTGGAACCCTTGTATTTTGGAGCAGTTTGTCCAAAGAATAAGTTGGTTAGCTGGCAGTAGAAAACCAGAAGTGGAATTACTTCTTCTTTTTCACTGTGGTTTAATCTGTACAACCCAGGCAACGTGTTTTATTAAAGGACAGGCTGGGTTTGCATCTCATGCTAAGCCTCCCAAAACTTAACACTGAGGCTAACTGATTTTATATAAACAGATCTGCTAGCTTTTTATCTCCTCCTGGTTTAACACATTTGAAAACAAACATGGATATATTTATAAGCTGTATTTCATTAACACCTGACTAAAGGTATTGTTTACACCCAGAAAGTTTTCAGGTTCAACCCACTGGGAATATCCTGTTGTGCTTATATCTTGCTAGCGCTAATTCCATAGCATCTGTTGAGCCACTGCTGATGGACCTTTAATTAGATTCAACACCATCCTTTTTGGGGTTTTTTAATTGAGAAGATTGGTCCAAATGGCAAGAGTTACCTGTGATGTTTTGTTTGTTGTGGTGGTAGTTATTGAGTCCGACATTGGAAAGAACTGAGGGCTCCTTGGTGTTTTTTGAGCTTCATTGTTTTTTGTAGATGTTTCATTAGCAACAATGTCTGCAAACTCAGAGAGGAGTAGTAGTAGTCCTTCTCCTTCTCCTTCTCCTTTTCCACCTTGTCTCCTTTTTCTCCATTTTTTCCACCACTTCCTCCTCCTCCTCTTCCCCCTCCTCCTCCTTCTCCTTCTCCTTCTCCTTCCTCTTCCTCCTCCTCCTCCTCTTCTTCTTCTTCCTCCTCCTCCTCCTCCTCTCCTCCTCCTCCTCCTCCTCAAACCCCACTGCCTTCTTGCACTGATACTTGCATCATGAAACATCTTCAAAAAAAACAACCAAGCTCAGAGAGCACCAAGGACCCTTCATTTCAACTTTGAGCTACAAATATTCTCCTTTATTGGCCCTGAAAAGAACACTGGGGATGGATTCTGGTCAGTGGTGGGATTCAAATTTTTTTACTACCGGTTCCGTGGGCATGGCTTGGTGGGCGTGGCATGGCTTTGGTGGGCATGGTAGGGGAAGGATACTGTAAAATCTCCATTCCCACCCCACTCCAGGGGAAGGACACTGTAAAATCTCCATTCCCTCCCTACTCCAGGGGAAGGTTACAGCAAAATCCCCATTTCTTCCCAATCAGTGGGACTCGGGAGGCAGAGAATAGATGGGGGCGGGGCCAGCCAGAGGTGGTATTTACCGGTTCTCCGAACTACTCAAAATTTCCGCTACCGGTTCTCCAGAACTGGTCAGAACCTGCTGAAACCCACCTCTGATTCTGATTTTTTTAAAAAAATGCAATGGAATGCTCTCTGAGCTTGGTTGTTTTCTTGCCCAAACTAGATAAATCTGTTTGGGGCCTCTGTGGCTCAGACTGGTAAGACAGTCTGTTATTAACACAGCTGCCTGCAATTACTGCAGGTTCTAGTCCCACCAGGCCCAAGGTTGACTCAGCCTTCCATCCTTTATAAGGTAGGTAAAATGAGGACCCAGATTGTTGGGGGCAATAAGTTGACTTTGTATATAAATATACAAATAGGATGAAGACTATTGCTAACATAGTGTAAGCCGCCCTGAGTCTTCAGAGAAGGGCGGGATATAAATGCAAATTTTAAAAAAAATCATCAGTGCTAGTAAGGAGTAGGGCTTGCTCTCAGTTTATATTCTAGTGGCTTGCTATGTCCGTGTTAGTGAGAGTGAGAGTGGTCTTAGAAGTTCTTTGGTTGGGTTATCTTTAGCTTGTTTGGCAGTTCCTTGATTGGGATATTGTCTATTTCTTGATTGTTGGTCTGATGTTAATCTTGATGCTAATCTATGCTCATCTGGATGTTGTGCTATAGAGAAGTAGGTATTTTGCTGTTATAGACCATTTTTAAAGGCCTAGAGTAGAGCCTGGACAACTATTGCTCCCAACTTTTAAAGCCTGAGGAAACTTCTACCTTGGCTGTCAACTTTTGTCTATCTGCTCAAAAAATCTATAGTTGCAGCTCAATTCTCCATGGCTGTTCTTGTACTGTGTATTAAGATACAGAGAGTTTATCCAGCTACTCCAGCTGTTTAGGAGATAATTACAACAGAATCCAACCTGTTGTATAATAATCCTCCTGGGCGAGCTGCCAAGAGCCAGAGGCTTATTCCCATGATAATTTCTTCAACTCATTTAGGAGTTATAGAGATTGGAACTTGGGATCCTAGCACAAACAACGTTTTTGGCAATAATTGGATATGGGTTGGAATTGGAGGCTTGAGTTAAATCTTATTTAGGGCCAACTTAATATGATGCCTACCAATGTCATTTAAAATGAGTGTCATGCAAATGGCCTTCACAAATCACAACTACAACAATCCCTCTGTTTGAATTATAATTCTTGGGGTTGTGGGAAAAAGATGGACAAGGAGGCAAATATTTAGAAAAGATGGAGTGGAGGATGGGATGGGATGGGATGGGATGGGATGGGATGGGATGGCATGGGATGGGATGGGATGGGTTGGGATGGGATGGGATGGCATGGGATAGAATAGAATAGAATAGAATAGAATAGAATAGAATAGAATAGAATAGAATAGAATAGAATAGAATAGAATAGAAATAAGGAATGGAATACTATAGAATGGAATAGAAAAGAAATATGAAATAATAGAATAGAATAGAATAGAATAGAATAGAATAGAATAGAATAGAATAGAATAGAATAGAATAGAATAGAATAGAAATAAGGAATGGAATACTATAGAATGGAATAGAAAAGAAATATGAAATAGAATAGAATAGAATAGAATAGAATAGAACAGAACAGAACAGAACAGAACAGAACAGAACAGAATAGAATAGAATAGAATAGAAATAAGGAATGGAATACTATAGAATGGAATAGAAAAGAAATATGAAATAGAATAGAATAGAATAGAATAGAATAGGAAATAAGGAATAGAATAGAATAGAATAGAATAGAATAGAATAGAATAGAATAGAATAGAATAGAATAGAATAGAATAGAATAGAATAGAATAGAAATAAGGAATGGAATACTATAGAATGGAATAGAAAAGAAATATGAAATAATAGAATAGAATAGAATAGAATAGAATAGAATAGAATAGAATAGAATAGAATAGAATAGAATAGAATAGAATAGAATAGAATAGAATAGAAAGGAAATAAAGAATGGAATACTATAGAATGGAATAGAATAGAAAAGTAATATGAAAGAATAGAATAGAATAGAATAGAATAGAATAGAATAGAATAGAATAGAATAGAATAGAATAGAAATAAAGAATGGAATACTATAGAATGGAATAGAAAAGTAATATGAAATAGAATAGAATAGAATAGAATAGAATAGAATAGAATAGAATAAAAATAAGGGATGGAATAGAATGGAATGGAATGGAATAGAATGGAATGGAATAGAATGGAATGGAATGGAATGGAATAGAATGGAATGGAATAGAATAAAATAGAATAGAATAGAATGGAATGCAATGCAATGCAATGCAATGCAATGCAATACTTTATTTGGCCAATTGTGATTTCACACACAAGGAATTTGTCTCCGGTGCAGAAGCTCTCAGTTTACATACAAACAATAAAGTGATAAATCATAAGATTTCAATAGAAGAAGGTAATAGAAAAGATGAGAAGGATAATAGTAACACAGCCCTACTACATGGGTAAATATCCTTAGTAATAAGACAGTGTTGTGGGAATTAGGTATTTAGCATAGTGATGGCATTGTCTTTGCGTCTAGTTGTTTTGGCATGCAATGCCCTATAACATTGTCCTGAGGGTAGGAGTTGAAACAGTTTATGTCCAAGATGTGAGGAGTCTGTAGATATTTTCTCAGCCCTCTTTCTGACCCGTACAGTATACAGGTGCTCAATGGAAGGCAGGCTGGTTGCAACTGGTTTTTTTTTTCTACAGTCCTAAGTATCCGTTTAAGTCTGTGCCTGTCCTGTTTGGCTGCTGTACCAAACCAGACAGTTATAGATAAAGAAGGTAGTTAGAGAAAATTAGAGAAAGAGGCTTCCTTTTTCTACCTAGATAGGAAAAAGAAATCTCAAACACGGCTCAATCCTATTCCATCAAAGTTGAACGGGGAGAAAAAAAACGTTTAGCTCATAAATTCGGCAGACATTTTTTTACAGCGAACATAAGGAAAGTGGGACGCCTGTGTATGAGTGGATAATACAGCAAATGAGAAAATTATGCCTTGGCAACAATCAGGCACCGTCCGACCCAAGTCCTATTGATTTCAATGAAGGATTGCATCCCATGCTAAGTTACCTTAATTGAAAACAGTGGTCTGTAGTTTCAGTAAGCCAGAATCAAACGAAGCACAATATGGCCGGCCACAATTTGTCAACCTACCCTCAACTAGTGAATCTCCTGCGTTTCAGCCTGAAGCAAAGCATTGGAGTTTGGCAAAGTAAATGAGGCCAGATTGTATAACCCTCCTTGCATGCCTTTTTTTTTTTTTTGGTCTGTTCAATTTTGCTTCTCAGAAACTTTTGGTTTACCGTAGAAGAAATCATTGAGGCGGCTTGAAAATCTATTTGTTTGTCACATTTATTTGCTGCCCATCTCACATTTATTTTTATTTTTTTTATTTATTTATTTTGTCACAACAGTATATACAAGCATAAGCATGAAATAACTATACAATATATAAGCATAAGTATGTAATAACTATACGAATAGAATTTTTTTTTTTATTGGCCAAGTGTGATTGGACACACAAGGAATTTGTCTTGGTGCATATGCTCTCAGTGTGCATAAAAGAAAAGATACGTTCATCAAGGTACACAACATTTACAACACAATTGATGGTCAATATATCAATATATTAGATACAATGAAAGGGAACATTAGGACAGGAACGGTAGGCACGCTGATGCTCTTATGCATGCCCCTTACAGAACTCTTAGGAATGGGATGAGGTCAATAGTAGACAGTTTTTGGTTAAATCTTTGGGGATTTTGGGAAGAGACCACAGAGTCTGGTAGTGCATTCCAGGTATTAACAACTCTGTTACTGAAGTCATATTTTATGCAATCAAGATTGGAGCGGTTCACATTAAGCTTAAATCTAGTGCATGCTCGTGTATTGCTCGTGTATTGTGTATTGTATCCACATCCTCTGGATTGGCCCAAGATGTCAGGGACTGCATAGATCAGGCATCCTCAAACTACAGCCCGTGCAATTGCAAAGTATGGGGTGATTAAGGAAGGGAGCAAGATGCACCCAAGGGAGGAGGTGGGGTTATCCCAATCCATTCGCTATCTCCAAAATGAGACACCCCCATTGGGCGCCCAAACGAGTTTTACAGAATTAAAACTTCAGTCCTTCAGAGCCAGGGTGGTGCAGTGGTTAGAATGCAGTACTGCAGGCTAACTCTGCTCATTGCCAGCAATTCAATTCTGACCAGCTCAGGGTTGACTCAGCCTTCCACCCTTCCAAGGTTGGACCCAGATTGGTGGTGGAAGTATGCTGAATCTGTAAATCATAGGGCTGTAAAGCACTATGAAGTGGTATATAAGTGTCGTGTCCCCCTCCCCCTCCGACGACCGGGTCTGGGAAGCCTGTATCAAGTGTGGCCATGAAGCCTCTGCAGCTTTGCCAAATTCCTTTCAGATTTCTTAGGGCAGGCAGGAATCCAAGGTGTGACTTCAGCAAACCAGATTAGACTTTCCTTGACTCAAATTGTTTGACTCAAGCTGATCCTTTATATAGGCCATGGGGTGTGGCTCCATGACTCAGCACTTATCCAGGCCTGCCCCTCCCCTCCTTCTGCTGACATCGCCTCTCAGATCTCCGGAAGCGAGGATCCTCCCACTTTAGATTGTCTTCTGCTATTTGTGAAAGGGAGGGGTCAGAAGAAGCAGGCCCGGGCAATTCCAAGCTGACTTCCTCTGATGGCTGCGTGTGAGTGAGGTTTGTTTGTTCATTCCTGACATCCCCTCCAGGCATGGGGCCAGGGCTGGGGGCTGGAGACATGCCAGGCCGTTCCTCTTCATTATCAGACTCTGAATCTGATAGCAGGCCCGGCAGGAGATGGGAGGGGCCTGGCTGAGGAGAGAAGGGAGGACGAGACACAACACTAAGTGTTATTGCTATTGCTATTTCAGAAGGCCAAGAGGTTGGGGTAGATCTCATCTCAGGGACCATGATGTTCCAGAGGGTAGGAACCACGGCAGATAAGACCCTATCAGCCATTATTCCTGGGTTGATGGAATCTACAGCATGCCTCTTCTCCCAGCATGAATGGAGTGGGCCAATCCCAAAGGAATGAGCCAGTTCCTCAGATACCTTGGATCCAGCGGTGGGATTCAGCCAGTTCGCATCACTTCGGGAGAAACGGTTGTTAACTTTCTGAGCAATTTGGCAAATTGGTTGTTGGAAGAAATCATTAGGGCAGAGAACCGGTTGTTAAATTATTTGAATCCAGTAGTGAAATGTAAAATTTGTTACTACCAGTTCTGTGGGCGTGTCTTGGTTGGGGGGAGGGGCTAATGTGACTGGGTGGACGTGGCCAACTTTTTTTTTACTTTTAAAAGCATTTTTTCTACAACCTCTTTGGCCGAAGAAGTTGTAGAAAAAATGCTTTTAAAAGGCTCTACGATCCCAGCTGAGCTGCACGATCATCAGAGGGTTTTTTTTACTTTTAAAAGCATTTTTTCTTCGGCCGAAAAAATGCTTTTAAAAGTAAAAAAAAAAAAACAACCTCTGATGATTGTGCAGCTCAGCTGGGCATGGGGGGGGGAGAGGCATTTTTGCTACCGGTTCTCCGAACCACCCGCCACCATTGCTATCAGATCAGACGATCCAGTCCAAACCGGGAGCATTTCACCCCTGCTTGAATTCCACCACTGCCTGGATCCATACCATGGAGGGTTTTAAAGATAAGAACGAATACTTTTGAATTGGACCCAGAAGCAAACTGGCAACCAGTACAGCTTGCAAAACAGTGGTGTAACAATGGGCCAGCCTAGGGGCCCCGAGGACTGTCCACGTGGCTACATTCTCCTCCGGCTGTACCTTGCAGGTACTCTTCAAGGATAACCCCATGTAGAATTCAAGGTACAATATTTGGAATACGGAAGTACATTTTATTCTGAGATACTTGGTGTATGTGTCCTGCATCCTGATGCAAACACCATAGCTGTCTGCTGGGAGTCCCTGTGATTCACATGGCATCACTTGCTTTCCCATTTCCCAGCAGACACCTGTACTTAACACACTTTAATTAATCTTCGGTGAAGACGAGATACACTGCATCTCCTTCTGTCTTCTTGTGTTTCTTTCCCACATTTCCTCCTTTCCATCGCGGACCGGAGCGGATTTATTTGTAAGGTGCGCACTTGCACAAAAACTAAAGGCTGTGGGTTCTTGAATTTTCAGGCCTGCTTACACTGCTGGCAAAAAATCCTTTGCTTCCCTCCCCTCCCCCATCCTTTTTTTTTTTTTTTGATTGAAGAACACTAGAAATCAGCCAGGGAGCAGGTGGTGTATTGTGTTAGATTAGCACTGATTGAATTCTTACACAGCCGGTTGATTGAGGCTGGTGTTCAGCAAGTGCACAATTCTACAAACAGTGGGCTGCAATGAAGAGGCCATTTTGCTGGATCATGTCCCTTAATCAGTCTCCTCCATTCTATTGATATTGCCGCTGAGTGTCTTTCATCTGCCACGCCGCTTGCTCCTTTCCTGGGCCTGCGGAGGAAAACCCATCGAATGGAACAATTCTGAGCCAAATGATTTTTGGTGAAGCGATTTCTCCCAGCCCCTCCATACAGAAGCATTGTTATCGCTATTATTTCGGTTGGTTGCACAGCCAGCCAGACGTTGAGACGGGATTTGGCTTTTGTTTTTTTTTAATCCATCTACTGAGTCCTTCTCAAGAACCTGGGAGAGGCAGCTGTGGTTGTTGGATGGTGCTAAGGGTACCGTTGCAGGATGTGAGCCGTCCAAGCAAAGCTGCCTTTCGTAATTGACTGATCACGATTGTGTCAATCAATCACTAGTTGCATAATTGTTGTATGCAAATTCCTAAAATCCCAATTTCCTGGGAATCCTTGGAAAACAGCCTGTATTAACCAGGACTGGCAAAAGAAGAAGGGGATGACAGAGAACGAGGTGGCTGGATGGAGTTACTGAAGCAGTAGGCATGAGTTTAAATAGACTCCAGAGGATGGTAGAGGACAGGAAGGCCTGGAGGAATGTTGTCCATGAGGTCGCGATGGGTCGGACACGACTTCGCAACTAACAAACTTTTATGTGATGATGAAACTTGTGCTCCAGTAAACAGAAGCTACATTTCTGTAGAAGAGAATATTTGCAACTCAGAGTTGAACTGTAGAGTCGTCAATGTTCTCTGAGCTTTGTGCTAGGCTAATCTAGCACTGATAGCGTTACCTAGTTTGGTAATGAAATATCTGCAAGGAAACCACCAAGCTCAGAGAGCACCAAGAACCCCATACATTTCTCTGTGTTTGGATTCCTATCAAAGAGATTGATGACTACCTCATCTCCACCATCCAACTCTTCTTCTGGTCACTTCAGCTTCAGGGAAGAATCCTACAATTTAGGTTTTCCTAGTGTACAAAGAGCTCTTAAGAAATGTTTTGCAAACGACTAGAGACAAATTGTAGAATTTCACTATCTGGATTGCAGAAAGCCAGATGGTGTGCCTACATAAATTAAATTATGTAGAAACTTCCTAACAGTGAGGTCAATTAACCAGTGGAACAGCTTGCCTCCAGAAATCATGGGCACTCCATCACTGGATGTTTTTAAGAAGAGTCTAAACCAGGGGTTTGCAACCTTAAACACTCAAAGAGCCATTTGGACCCGTTTCCCACAGAAAAAAAAACACTGGGCGCCACAAAACCCTTCCCATGCCTGACTATATCTTGAGCGGCCACAAAACTAGCATATGTAGTTGAATTAAATGTTTTGTTTTCTTCTGAAACTTTTCTTTTCTTGCATTTATCCATGGTTGGCCTATCAGGGGTTGAAAAGCTCAATAATTTGCGTGCCGGCGAGTGACACCTATTTTGAGTCATAGGGAACCATAGCAAAGGGATGAAAGAGCCACATGCGGCTCCAGAGGCACAGGTTGCTGACCCTTGGTCTAGACAGTAACTTATCTGAAATATTATTTCAGTTCTCCTGCTTGAGCAGGGGGCTGGACTAGAAGACCTCCAAGGTCCCTTCCAGCTCATTCTATTCTATTCTATTCTATTCTATTCTATTCTATTCTATTCTATTCTATTCTATTCCTGTATTTCTATCCCATCCTATCCTATCCTATCCTATCCTATCCTAGACAAATTAAAAGTATGGACTCTGTGACTAAGATAGCAGGTGGGGTGTACATATTTCTATTTTTGTTTTAATCATGAACAAAAGAAGGAAGTTTGTAAATTCATTTTGGAAAGTAGAAAGGCAGATAGATATTCGACTAGGACTACAATTGTTGGACTGTAAAAATCTATATCATCACTAGAGGGCAAAAAGGAGATGTAAAAGTCTAATGCTGCCATCTAGTGGTCCTCTGAATTTTTGGCAATCCAGGTATAAGTAAAGGTAAAGGTTCCCCTCGCACATACGTACTAGTCGTTGCTGATTCTAGGGGGCGGTGCTCATCTCCGTTTCAAAGCTGAAGAGCCAGCGCTGTCTGAAGACGTCTCCGTGGTCATGTGGCCAGCATGACTCAATGCTAAAGGTGCATGGAACGCTGTTACCTTCCCACCAAAGGTGGTCCCTATTTTTTCTACTTGCATTTTTACGTGCTTTCGAAACTACTAGGTTGGCAGAAGCTGGGACAAGTAACGGGAGCTCACCCTATTACACGGCAGCACTAGGGATTCGAACCGCTGAGCTGCCGACCTTTGGATCGACGAGCTCAACGTCCTAGCCCCTGAGCCACCGCATCCCCAATCCAGGTATAGAAGCACTAAATAAAGGTAGTACTGTATAGATGGAAGCAAAGAAATAAATAAAAATAAAAGCACATTGGCGGCTGCTTTAATACAATTCTCTCCTTGTTTTAATTCCAAGAAGGAAATATATTAAAAAATGAAGTATTGATGTTCAAGACATCAGCTGTGGCAAATAATCAAGAGCTTTTATATGGACATAAATTGCCCATTCCATTTATCTGAATTGCAACAATATAAAGGATGCATTCTAAAGTGTAATTTAGGTGAGGACTTCACATTTGTAGATACATAAGCAAAATTGGATGTACTATTAGTAATATTTTACTCTTTTCTCTGAGAAAGAATTGCAACATTATTCTAAGCCGGCTAACAATGGAAATAATTCTGAAAAAGCACCTTTCTTTCTATTTTCCCTCAAATCCCATTACAGAGAGCAAGTAGTATAATGCTTCTCTTCAGTTTACCAAACAATTTTTATGTTATCTTCTTTTTTTTCCTCTGTAATATTCCAATATTTTTGAACAAATGGAGTGAAACTTTAATGACAATAAGTTATTGTTAATAACTTGCTACCAATAAACTAAGCCCATATACCAGGTCTCAGGGTTCCAAGTAATGCTCCCAATGCAAAAAGACTTGAAGTTCCTCAAAGCTCCATGTTATTAGAGATGTCATATTGGCACATCTGGGAAAACCCGAATCTGAGAGCTTCCAGGTTTTCCCCACCTAAAGGAAAGTCCAAGTCCCTGCCCCAGCACTCACATGCCCATCACATGGTCCAATCAAAGCACCATCCCAACTGGAGATGTCTCCCAGTTCCAGCCTTCCAGATGCAGGGCAAGATGTCCTTGACTCTCTGAGAAAGGAATGTTATTATGAGTACATATCTCCCCTGCTCCATACAATCCCCCCTCCCAGTTTCCCACAGTACTAATTGTGGCATTCTAAACCAAATCCCTTTAGAATTTATGGGAACATAATGATGCTAGGCTGATGACTCATTTAACTCTGCCCTCCACCTCAGCTCTGCCTGCTCTTTTTCTACAGTAAATCATTTTTCATATTGGGCTTAAATCTTGATTTACCAGATCTAAGTGCATTGGACTTCATATGCAATGAATCAAACTTCAGTTGCACTTGGTGTCATGGATGTAATGACGTCATTTGTCAAAGCCCACAGCCATGACAGCCAGATTCTCAGAGTAAGAATAGGCAATTTTAGCAAGGGAAAAGAGGACAATTTGCTCTAATTTATCAGCAAATATGTTTCAAATTAAAACTTTCCTCTGTTACCTCTGATTACCTTTCTAACAGAGTCTTGGGTTCAGTGCTAACTGCTTATTTGACTCCTTAGAAATGTCCATCAGTTCTTGTTCGTCAATATTTTAGAAATGTCCAAATTCTGTCCTAGAGCCAGAGAATTACGTGTTGTGTGATGAAGTGATTACACAAGGGGAATCAGTTGTGTCGTTTGCGGAAGGACAACAGATAAATAACGCAGTTTCACCATTTGTGTGATGATGGTGCCCTCCTAAATCTTGTCATATGGCCAACCACAACTAAGTCTTCAGTTTATTGCACTTTCCTTTCCCTCCTTAATCGGATATAATGAGGCTTAACATAATGAAACCCAATTTTAACAAACTGTCTTGGGGTTATGATTTTACTTGAAACTTCCAACTCTGGTAATTTATAGTATGTAAAATGAAAAAGAGGTAAATGGTCCTTCATAGCTTCTTTGATTTCCGCAAAGTACCAAAGATACTAGGCACGAGGTGGCTCATGAGATTAGAATGCTGGGCTGACGATTGGCAGCCTTGGGTTTGAGATCCGGTTACTGCATTGGGATGGGATGAGCTCCCATCACTCGCTTCAGCACCTTTCCACCCAGTGATTTAAAAGCTAGTGAGTGTAAGTAAATAAATGGGTACCATTTCAGTGGACAACTTCATGGGGACATGAAAGGAATCCCCAACTAGGCATCTCCCAGGCAACGATGGTGCTACTGGCAAATCCTTTCACCATGGAAGCACTTCAGGGCTTCTGAACGGAAATATTGTATAGTACCAAAGATTCTTACCTTCCTTCCCAAGTGAGTTGATGCTTTTGAGTCCAAAATTATAGTTTTTTCTCATATGACCAGATCCCATGTATAGGGAGAAATGGAAAAGGGATATGTTATGAGTTCAGGGAGTCCTCGATTTACAACTGGTTGCTTAGCAACCATTCAAAATTATGAAAGACCCCCCCCCCTCTTAAAAACAACATACTTGTGATGACCCGGTTCAGAATTTCCAACAGCCAAATACACGTTCACACCATGGTCACAGGGCTGTACTTCAGACCCTCAGCTACCGACTCACATTTATGGCCGTTTGCAGCATCCCATAGTTACATGACTGTGACTTATGCTATTTTTGCCACAAACTGGCATTTACTTCCGGTTTTTGCAAAAATTGCCGTCGAGGGAACAGTGGGTTGACATGACAAGTGTGGCATTTACTTAACATCCATGGAACAACCATAGTTATTTGCTTAATGACCACCACAGAAGAAAAGGTCATAAAAATCGGGTTGGTCGTGTGATCAGATCGGTCATGTGACTTTACAGCCGTCACGACTTACGACCTTAAGGGGCAACCTTCATTACAGTTGTAAGTCTTAAGGGGCCGCGGTGTGGCTCAGGCTGTAAGAAGCCTGTTATTAAAACACAGCTGCCTGCAATTACTGCAGGTTCAAGCCCCACCAGGTCCAAGGTTGACTCAGCCTTCCATCCTTTATAAGGTAGGTAAAATGAGGACCCAGATTGTTGGGGGGGGGCAATACAAGTTGACTTTGTATATAACATACAAATGGATGAGACTATTGCCTTACACACTGTAAGCCGCCCTGAGTCTTCGGAGAAAGGCGGGATATAAATGTAAATTAAAAAAAAAAAAGTCAGGGACTACTTGTAATCCCAACTTTCTTTCTTTTTTCTTTTTTCTTTTGTAAATTAAAGAACCCACCGCATGGAGTTCACTTTACCAAATAACAAAACAAACGACTAGAATTAATGTATCCAAGATTTCCGTTTTAAAGCCCGCTTCGACGTCTACGTGAAATTACTTCTCCGTCAGCCTGTCTCATCATGCCCCAGACTCTTAAAAAATGCAAGCACCACATTTGTCCCTGCCTTTTAAAAAATTTATTCCCCTATACCCTGTGACAGCGGGGGGTTTCCAGAGTTTTGCAGGAATAACTAGCAACCTGTAATTATTTTACCCACCAAAATATATTGCATGGCCTGAATGAATGATGTCTTTCCTCCCCATTGTCAAAATGCCAGGACTTTTTTATGTGGCGGATAGGAAAAGTACCAACAGGTGGTAGAAGAAAGAAAACTTGAGTGGAAGCATGCCAAAAAAATAAAAAAGAAAATCAGTTTCCTTAGCAGTAATGAAGAGCCTGGGTGTTACAGCTAAAACCCTTCTGTCCTCGCCACCATGAATAAATATCATCTATGACAAAAGCCCAGCAGCTGATACCTGATCCTTCCTTTAGGACCTATTGTATTAAACTCGATATTACACGCCACAGATGTCATTGTTCGGCAAGCTAATTTGACGATTTATGTTGTTGAGAGAGGATTAGTGGAACCTCGTCTTTGAGAGCCGGCTTCTAATTTGCATCTTTAAGAGTCGGGATTTCAGCCAAGTTCTGCTCTTTTGTGTTTACTTTTTTTTTTTTTTTTGCCAGAGTTCGCAGCACAGCCGACCAGCACACAACTGAATAATTCTGGAGGATTCGTTTACGTTAGAAACTTCTTTATATACAATACCATACAGCAGAAGTCAGCATACAATACCAGGAACACAGAAGCGATATTTATAGAAGCAAGTCATTACAGAGTAGAGAGATACAGAGGCTAATATATTGTACAGAGGCACCAAAGTTACAGAGGCCAAACCAACTCTTAAATACAGTTCGGCCAGTAAGTCATGCCCAGACTCCAAACTGTCTCTTATGGCCCCATACAAACAAATATTATGTTTCAGTTTCCAAACAGTCCCCATTGGCTGACCTGTTGCCATGTCTATCCAAACAGTCCCCATTGCTTGACCCGTTGCCATGTCTATTCAAACAGTCCCCATTGGCTGACCTGTTGCCATGTGCATCCAAACAGTCCCCATTGGCTGACCCATTGCCATGTCTATCCAAACAGTCCCCATTGGCTGACCTGTTGCCATTTCCATTCAAACAATCCCCATTGGCTGACCTGTTGCCATGTCTATTCAAACACTCCCCATTGGCCGACCTCTTTATCACATCTATTCCAGCTCATAATTACTTACATACTGACACTTTTGAACAGCCCTGTTCATTTCTCATGATTATAAATACATCTTCTCTTCCTCCCATCCACCCTTCCAATCATCCTGCAGCAAGATTTGGTTGCAGTTTCTTAACTCTGAAACCAGAAGAAATGACTGGGAGAAGACATTCAATTGTTTGGTTGAGGTATCACCAATGTGTGGATCAGTGGTAGTATTCAGATGGTTATATCCGGTTTGGACGAACCAGTAGCGGTGGTTGCGGGTGGCTCCGCCCACCTGCCCAGATGTAATCACGTCCCATTTATCGATGTCTTTGATGCTCTGCACATGTGTGGAAGGCCCTGCCAATAATGAGTCATTGTTGGTACATGTTTCTGGTAATAGCTGATATATCGTATTCACACAATGTGTTGTTAGACGCTAACAGCCCCCACTTGAGCATATTGGCCTAACACTTTGGCACTCCAACTCTCATCCTATTCGGGGTCCTTCAAGTAGTATAAGGGAGGTTGGGTCCTCCTTTAATGTTATTCCTTGCTCAATGGTCTCCTTCCTCCATCTTTTAATTTTGTTTTGCTCTTGCATACTCTAAAGAATGTTTGTCCTTGCCATAAAGCTGTTGATAGGATAGGATAGGATAGGATAGGATAGGATAGGATAGGATAGGATAGGATAGGATAGGATAGGATAGGATAGGATAGACCAGACCAGACCAGACCAGACCAGACCAGACCAGACCAGACCAGATGCAATGCAATTCTCTATTGGCCAAGTGTGACTGGACACACAAGGAATTTGTCTTCAGTGCATAAGCTCTCAGTGTAGATAAAAATGCATTCCTAGATTCCTACATTCCTGTTCCTAGATTTGTCATGTGCTCTGAAGTTTGTCTCTGCAGGCCAGCTCTCCGAGTGGGAAACTGGCATTAAATGGCCAATTGAGTTCCATTGAATAATTCTCCTTATAGCTTTCCTATCTATGGCTCCAGCTCATATTTCTTCCGCAGAGTTATTCAAGGCAAATTACACTGATTTTCCAGACAATCTGCTCTCCAAGCAATGGCCCCATCCATGTTAGGAAGGTGGAAATTTAAGACTTTTTTGGGGGGTTGATTGTTTTTTTACTGTTCTTCCTGGAATTGTACAAGTTTATTTTTCTTCTCCACAACAGTAGCTGAGTTATTCTGAAGATGACTAGTGAGTGCCAGAAAAATGTTTTGGTTTTTTTTTTTTTTTTTTACTCTTAATTTGATCCTTTCTAGGGAAAACCTTCTGGTTTAGGTGATAATCCCACTATGTCAAAGCTTGTTCCCTTTATGTAAATCCATTAAATAATTCTCTTCTGTTAGGCCAAAGAATCTGCTAAGTTGCAATTGAGAAAACTTATTGGTCAAGCCTACACATAAGAATCTACTCAACTTATGTTCTGTCCACACTGCACGTTAATCTGTGTGCAGCTCGACATGCAGCTAAACCCACCTATTTGTTGTGGTTCACCAGCAACCTGCAGAGCTGGCAGTGGAGTCGGACAGTGAGGAGGCTGGGGAGGACAATGGGCCAGTCCTGGAGTCAGGGGAAAGGTCTGGATGAGGGCTCTGCGTCAGAGGCAGAGATGGGACCAGGGCCATCTGGGAGCAATGCATGGACTCCGGAGCCTCCAGAGTCAGACAGCAGAGAGGCAGAGGAACAGAAGCAGCCTGTTCCTAATGCACGCATGAGAAGAACTGCCAGAAGGCAAGAGCAGCTAAAGCAAAAAGGATGACTCAGGAGTAAGGCCAGGTGATTAATGGTCCCTCCCATAAAACTTAAAAGAGCAGCAAAGGCTCTTGGGCTCTTTGTAGGAAAGCAACATTGCTAAATCTGTTTCCAGTTGGTGTCTCTTGTTTCTGAACTCCGTGGGGCTTTGCCAAGAAAGGCCTTTGGCAGGGTTCCAAGGAAGATAAAGGTTTGTGATAAGCCTGAAGCACTTTTTCTGAAGGATTTTGTTTTGGAATTAATTTGGACTAAGCTGGGAAAGAAGTAATTCCCAGCTGTTATAATAAAATAGGTTTGTTTAAGACTAATTGTGTCTTTTAATGACTAATTGAGCCTAGGTCACAACACTATCCCCCAATAAAACAGATGGTGTGTGTAGCTCTGTATGCTTTATTGAAAGAACAGGATATGGTGAAACTGGGGAAAATAGAGATACATACAATGAGAACCCAAGACAAGATAGGCAGTATTGAGTTACTGCTGAACGTAACAATTAATAAATAAACACAAGCAATTTAAATCTCACCAGCGATGTTCTGTGTGTGGGATGTGGGTTTGTCCTTGGATGACCATGTGCCACAGATCAAGATGGATTTTTCTTTATTGCTTACTGCCTTTTCCAAATGCTAAAGCAAATGGAGTTTGGCTTCCCAGCATTCACTTGGTTTGAGAGGACAAGCTGATGGGTAAATGGGTTGGGTCAGCTTCAAACAATCTAATTGTAATAGAATAGAATAGAATAGAATAGAATAGAATAGAATAGAATAGAATAGAATAGAATAGAATAGAATAGAATAGAATTTTTACTGGCCAAGTGTGATTGGACAGACAAGGAATTTGTCTTGGTGCATATGCTCTCAGTGTACATAAAAGAAAAGATACCTTCATCAAGGTACAACATTTACAACACTTAATGATAGTCATAGGGTACAAATTTAACACTTAATGATACAACACTTAATGATAGTCATAGGCTATTTGTCGCTCTGACCACTAGATAGGGCTAGAGAGCAACAACAGTATATAAAGATTGTATATTGGGGCATATATGTCCTTCCGGCCACTAGATGGGGCTAGAGAGCAACAATGGTATATAAAGATCCTATGTTGGGGCATATCTGTCCCTCTGGCCACTAGATGGGGCTAGAGAGCAACAATGGTATATAAAGATCCTATGTTGGGGCATATCTGTCCCTCCGGCCACTAGATGGGGCTAGAGAGCAACAATAGTCTCTAAGTTATATGCTGGGGCATGAGAAAGGTTCAGTATATTAAATTAGGGTCAACAGAATTCAAGAGTGGTTGGATTTAGACCATTTGTGGGAATGTACCCTGTTTTCTCCAAAATAAAACATCCCCTGATAATAAGCCCAATCACAATAAGGCCAAGCACTTATTTCAGGGTTCAAAAAAATAAAATAAGACAGGGTCTTATTTTTGGGGAAACAGTAAGGACTCTTGGCTGGTTTTCTCTCTTGACTTTGCCCCAAAGCTCTGCTTGGTCTTCTCCGACATCGTCGCCTCTTACCTATTGGAGACATTGTCATAAAATGGCCATTGGGGGCGGGGGGGAGGCAAAAAGTGTAAGCATTGCATTTCATAAAATGAGACAGACTTCAACCATGATCGAATACGGGTTTCTGAGCAAGAATTAACCAGAGGACTCAATAGAATTATTCAGCACCATGACACCTGGCTTGTATTTGCAAAACTCCATTTTGGAGAAACAAATCCTTTAGAGAAAGGGATAAACTTAAATGCAAATGGCATCAATACACCAAGTTCTTCCATTGGCCACCTGCGTTTCAGGGAGACAAACAGTTATTGTTGGGACACTCTATGTATCATTAAGGCCGATTCTTCCATTTCGTTCTGCTCAGAGGAGTTTTGATGGAAAACAGAATGGGTTTATTCAACTGCGCCATCAGGTGAAATCTACAGTGGATGTACAAAAGGCAGGGACTTGAATTCGTCAGATCTGCATTCAGAGAACGAATCAATGCAGAACGCAACGGCACCCAACCTTCAGTTACACTAAGGAACCAACAGCTTGGGAATTACACTCAGCTTCGCAGCATGGAATTTTTTTTTTATTTTGGAATTCCATTTCAGAGCCCCACAAAGACATTCGTAAAAATTTGGAAGCAAATTTTGTACGATTTGTCATTGTTTGCACAGCATTTTGTGGACATCAAGGAACATAGGCTTGTTATCGGGGATGGGATTCAGCCATTTCGGACCGGTTTGGGCAAACCGGATGCTAATTTTACATCAGGTTCGCCGAACCGGTAGTTGCAAGGACTGGCTGGTCCCGCCCACCCTTCCCTGTCCCTCCCAGGAGTCTCCATGCAGCCCATTTTGAATGCCAGGTAAGTGCAGTGCATGCATGGAGGCTCTGGGAAGGCGAAAAATGGGCCTCCCAGAAGTTCAAGAAGTCTGGAAATGGGCCTCTTTCTGGCCGACCTCCAGAGGGGCCTCCAGAGCCCAGGAGAGACAATTTTTGCCCTCCCAGAGGCTTGGGGAAAGCCTCTGGAGCTTGGGGAGGGCAAAAATGCCCCTCCCCCACCGTGGTGCAGGAGGCCAAATAGGCCACACCCACCATGGCCACACCCACCCCTGCTTGTTATGCTTCCAAATACAAACCTATATTTATATTAAAGCACAGACACAGAGATCGACAAATGTTTTGAAACAAAGAATCACATTTTCTGGCACTTAATTCTGGTTATTAAACACAGCTGCCTGCAATTACTGCAGGTTCTAGTCCCACCAGGCCCAAGGTTGACTCAGCCTTCCATCCTTTATAAGGTAGGTAAAATGAGGACCCAGATTGTTGGGGGGGCAATAAGTTGACTTTGTATATAAATATACAAATAGAATGAGACTATTGCCTTACACAATGTAAGCCGCCCTGAGTCTTCGGAGAAGGGCGGGATATAAATGTAAACAAACAAAAAAAGCTTAATTTTTCTGGTGATGTTGCATCATCATCTTCATCATCATCCTTCTTGCTGCCCACAGCAGCAAAAAATAATAACAGTTGTGTTAGAAAAGTAGAAAACAGTTTCCTAGAAGTTAACATGTTGGATGTAAGTCTGTGTTTCTAATAAAAAGCCAAGTGAGATATGCAACTGCTAAGAATAAAATTGTAACCGTGCATGGGAATAAATGGAATGTAGAGTACAGAGATGGTCTTAATGGAAATTTATGGTCAAGGTGAGGAAGATGAACTTAGCCTGGGAAAAGAGAAAGGAGTGAGAAAGAAACTCAAGACTGCCCCTGTCTTCATTCTCTTTGGTAGAAGACGGAGAGATTTTCAAGATTCTGTTACTATAGATTACATCAATAAAGTAGATGACTAGTATTTCCACCAAAGATCTAGGTAATGTTTACAGCATTTGCTCTAAAGTTTGGTCTAGTGGTTAAAGTGCTGGACTAGAAACAAGAACACTATGGAAATCTATCCCCACCTTAGGCCCGAAAGCCAACTGGGTGACTTTGGGCCAATCACTAGGAGATGGTGAGTTCTAGTCCTGTCTTAGGTATGAAAGCTGGCTGGGTAACTTTGGGCTAATCACTAGGAGGCAGTGAATTCTAGTCCCATCTTAGCCCTGAAAGCTGGCTGGGTGACTTTGGGTCAATCACTAGGAGATGGTGAGTTCTAGTTCTAGTCCTGTCTTAGGTATGAAAGCTGGCTGGGTGACTTTGGACCAATCACTAAGAGATTGTGAGTTCTATGAATCACTATTTGAGTTCTAGTCTTGTCTTAGGTATGAAAGCTGGCTGAGTGATTTTTGGCCAATCACTAGGAGGCAGTGAATTCTAGTTCCACCTTAACCTCAAAAGTTGGCTGGGTGACGGGGCCAATCATCAGGATACGAACATTAATCATGAAAATAAAGTAGCCTGTCATATAGATTCAGGTGATTCAGATTCCTGGACCCTACCTAAGTTTGGGATTGGGTTAATGGAAACTCTTAATTTATTTTACTTCTTACCGCATTAACAGTACGCTTTGTGAATCTCAATCTAATATCAAACAAGCAGGCTTGGAAGAGGCGAGACGTTATTTTGGCTTATTGCAAAGTCAAAATTTAGACATCAGACAATTAGTCCTCCCACCCCCCCTTTTTTCCCCCCTGCACAAAGCAAAAAAGAAAGAAAGAATCACTATAACACTGTCTCATCAAACAGTAAAAACACACACTTCATTTTAATGAGGGGTGCGGTGAGTTTGCTTGAAAATCTTTCGCCTAGATATTTAGATGATTACAGGCAAGGACATTGTCTGTTTTACAGATTACTGTCCTGATTTTACCAGTCCATACAATGAATAATTTAACAAAAAACTCATGTAAGTATCTCTTTATTATTCATTATAATGAACTGAGAGAGGAGTAATAGTCCACCCGACTGCAATCCCCTCAGGGCTCAACTTAACTAGACAGTACTTAGCTCTCCGGGAGTTAATTTGAATAAAGAAAAGGTTCTGATATTAGAACTAGAGGCAGCCACGTCACAAGTCGAGATGAAGATGGGTAGAGAGTAAGATGCTCTGGAATTCAATGGAGGGGAACGCAGAAGAAACTTACGAATGGAAGGAGAAAAGTTGGTCTAACAGAATAACAAGAGTTATAACCAGACTCCAAATTTTGGGCTTAGACAACTTAGAACTACGCCGACTTCAGTCTGACCTAAGCATAGTATATAAAATTAACTATCACAATTAACTACCTGTCAGTGACTACTTCAGCTTCAACCACAACAATACACGAGAAAATAATAGATACAAACTCAAGGTAAACCGCTCCAAACTCAGTTGCAGAAAATACGACTTCAGCAACAGAGTGGTCAATGCCTGGGATGCACTACCTGACTCCGTAGTTTCTTCCCCAAACCCCCAAAACTTTAAGCTTAAACTGTCCACTGTTGACCTCACCCTGTGGTGGGATTCAGATAATTTAACAACCGGTTCTCTTCCCCAATGATTTCATCCAACAACCAGTTCACCAAACTGCTCAGAAAGTTAACAACCGGTTCTCCCGAAGTGGTGCGAACCGGCTGAATCCCACCACTGACCTCACCCCATTCCTAAGAGATCTGTAAGGGGCGTGCATAAGTCCACCTGCAGGCCTACTATCCCTGTCCTAATATTCCTTTTTAATTTACTCTTTTCATGTATCCAAATTATACTTTTACTTGTTATCTTATATATGATTTGCAAAATAAATTAAATAAATAAGTTGGGAGAGACCTTGAAGATCTTCCAGTCTAGCCCTGCTGCAAAATGGAGTTGAGAGTGGGAGGGAGTTATACCTTCTTCGGGTTTTGTATTTGAGCTTCCTGTTCCTGTGCAAGACCATGTCCTTTAATATTCTATTGGCTGTTGTCAGATTTCTATGGGGTCATGTAGGGGTCATAGCTGGCTCTATAGGCAGAAGAGGAAATGCAAATCCTAGGTACTTGTCTGAGTTAATCTGGTCAGCCTCTGGTTTATTGTTTATCTGAGCTCCGAGGGAAAGTTTAGACTGCTCTCTGGGGTGATGCAATGAAGGGGCTTGTGTTGCGAAAGGATGTTGGGCAATTTCTATTATGGCTTAATGACTTTGACCTGTCTTGGATCTTGGGTCTGCCTTTGTTCAGACTTTGCTGCAGGGAGTTTCAAAATATCCTGTCTTGAATGGATTACCAAATTTGCATTTCTAAAAGCTGGCCTCCTCAGTTTCTGCTTGTGGGCGGGGAGAGTAGGGCTGCTTCCTGCCTCTAAAAAAACACTTTTTTCCATTTCTCCCTTTCTTTGGGGGAAATATACTTACGGGACCGCCTGCTGTTACCACATGCCTCCCACCGACCCGTACGCTCTCACAGAGAGGGACTTCTCAGGGTGCCGTCCCCCAAGCAATGTCGGCTGGCGGCCCCCAGGGGAAGATCCTTCTCTGTGGGAGCTCCCACCCTCTGGAACGAACTTCCCCCGGGTTTACGCCAAATACCTGACCTTCGGACATTCCGTCGCGAACTGAAGACACATCTTTTTATTCGCGCGGGGCTGGCTTAAATTGATTTTAACAAATTTTTAAATTCTTAGAAATTAATTTTAAATGGGGTTTTTTAGCTTATTATATATTTTACTTCTCAGGCCAATTTTAAAATAAGTTTTTTAACTGCATTTTAAATTTGTATATTGTACCGTCTGTTTTATTCTTGCCTGTACACCGCCCTGAGTCCTTCGGGAGAAGGGCGGTATAGAAATCAAATAAATAAATAAATAAATAAATATAATATTCTGCCTTTTTTTTTTTTTTAATATTCCTCAAAATATTTCATTCTTCTAGGAGGAGGGTAGGAGCTGACTTTCTACAGAATTAAGTGTAGTTTGAGAAACCCTTAGATCTCACAGGTGATGTCTATGGAAGGGATGAGGCCAATTTACAAATGCTACCGTGTTTTCCCGAAAATAAGACCCTTTCTTATATTTTTTTGAACCCCGAAATAAGCACTTGGTCTTATTTTTGGGGAGGTCTTATTATTTTGGGGCGCGTGGAGCCAGATGGGGCTCCTCTTGCCCTCTTATCTGATTTCCAGCTCTGTGTTTAAATATTTTCGGGGAGGGCTTATTTTCGGAGGGAGGCTTATTTTAGTGCATGCGCTCAAAAGCCCAATTGGACTTATTATCAGGGGATGTCTTATTTTCAGGGAAACAGGGTACTTGCATGTTGGTTGAAAAACCAAACAGGCTACCAACCTAGATGAAGATTCTCAGTCATCTAGATTAAAAAGCATCTACGGGCCAGGCTAATAATAGTTACTGTTTGAGATTTGCCAGGTAAGGATGGTCTTTATTACTTGATTAACAGGAAAAAAGAGGGACAATTGAAATCTAAATTGTACAATTGTTGTCTCTGGAGCTATTTATACCATCCTCTAAAGCAGGTGTTGTGACTCCAGCCTCCGAACCTGGCCCCATGTCCGAAAGTGACTCCGAAAGTGAGGGGGAAGGGCCGGTAAGGCTTACCTCGGGAGCACTGATTCCTTTGGCTCGGCTCCAGGAGCCAGAACCAGACCAGTTGGAGGTCATAATGAGGCCGTCATCCCCTGATTCCTCCCTTCCCCAGGCCTTCAGACCCAGCTGATAATAATAATCAAGCTTGGCTTGACCCGTGCTTCAGAAGATTAGAGAGGCGGCATCATCAAAAGGAAGGGTGGGGCAGGAGCCCCACCCCACAGGATATATAAGGAGCTTTGGAACTGCTCTCACTCCACGGGAAGCAATAGCTGAACCCTTTCAAAAAGAGCTGAAAGACTTGCTACATGAGTCATTTGTTTGAACTTTGGCAGGCAGCTGCGATTTCTCTGCTGGGACTGATAAGAGCCATGAATCCACTGGCTGAAGGCCAGCTCGTGGGTCTGAAGTGGGGAAGGAGACAGAACAGCAGGGGTCTCCAATCTTGGTCCCTTTAAGTCTTGTGGACTTCAACTCCCAGAGTCCCTCAGCCAGCAAAGCTGGCTGAGGAACTCTGGGAGTTGAAGTCCACAAGTCTTAAAGGGACCAAGGTTGGAGACCCCTGCTCTAAAGCAAGGCAAGCTGATAGGTTTGAGCAAATGTTTGTAGCCCAAAGGCTTCCTTGGCCCTTCTGAACCTGACAGCCTTTTTAGGTCGCAAGCAACCTCAGCCACTCAAGATACATGTTTTGATCTCCTGGAGAGGCACAGTAGATCTTCACTGTAGCTTCAGTGCATGTTTCTCTACTGAGTTTGCATTAAAAAAAAAATCCACCTCAGTCTGTTGCGTGACTCTTTGTCAGATGCAAAACCACGGGGCCACTTTTCATTCCGCCTAATGAATAGTTGAATTTATTGTGGTTAGTGGCTGGGCTTTTTTTGCAGAATTCTCTTGCCATTTAATGCCATGCTGAGCTGCAGCCGAGTTTAGAGATCAGTACACTATGAATTAGGAAGATCTTCCGGGTCACAGTATGCGTTTCATCCCTGATACTTGGAAAGCAGTTCTCTGGAGCATATGAACATACTTTCTTGGTGTGAAAATGACAACAGATTGCATTCTAAGAAATAAATGGATACAGGCTTGGTGTATATACTGTAGCATGCTAATACAATTTGCTTGGATCAGCCTTGGCTAACCCGGCTATTATGGTTGACGAACCATGGTTTAAGGGTTAACCTGATATAGACATGTAAAATACCGGCACCCCGGTACAGTCTGTGGATGCCGGCACCCCGGTACAGTCAGCTGCAGCCGCGGCTGACTGTTGGGGGCGAGTCATTGGCCCCGATGGAAAGGGTGCACAACTTGGGCGTTCTCCTGGATGGACGGTTGTCTTTCGAAGACCATTTGACGACCGTCTCCAGGAGAGCTTTTTATCAGGTCCACCTGATTCGCCAGTTGCTCCCCTTCCTGGACCAGGATACCCTATGCACGGTCACTCATGCTCTCGTGACCTCTCGCTTGGACTATTGCAATGCTCTCTACATGGGGCTCCCCTTGAAGAGCACCCGGAGACTCCAGTTAGTTCAGAATGCAGCTGCGCGGGTGATAGAGGGAGCTCCACGTAGCTCCCATGTAACACCCATCCTGCGCAGACTGCACTGGCTGCCTATTGTCTTCCGGGTGCGCTTCAAGGTATTGGTGACTACCTTCAAAGCGTTCCATGGCTTAGGACCAGGATATTTCCGGGACCGTCTACTGCCATTTTCTATCTCCCAGCGACCGGTGCGTTCTTACAGAGAGAGACTCCTTAGGGTGCCGTCAGCCAAACAATGTTGACTGGCGGCCCCCAGGGGGAGGGCCTTCTCTGTGGGGGCTCCTACCCTGTGGAATGAACTTCCCCCAGGACTTCGTCAACTATCCGACCTTCAGACCTTTCGCTGCGAACTTAAAACCTATTTATTCCGTCTAGCTGGACTGGCTTGATTTTAAAATTTTAATTTGCTTTTATGGGTTTTAAATTTTCGTAAATTTTTATAGGGTGTTAATGTATTTTAAAATTTTTGGCCAATTGAATAAGTTTTTTAAGGGATGTTCTTAATATTATATGTATTGTTCTCTTTGTATTTTATTCTGGCTGTGCACCGCCCTGAGTCCTTCGGGAGAAGGGCGGTATACAAATTAAATAATAATAATAATAATAATAATAATAATAATAATAATAATAATAATAATAATAATAATAATAATAATAATAATAATAATAATAATAACAACAACAACAACAACAACAACAACAACAACAACAACAACAATAATAATAATTATTGTTATGATTATTATGATTATGATTATGATTATGATTATTATTATTATTATTATTATTATTATTATTATTATTATTATTATTATTATTATTATTATTATTATTATTATTATTATGTGGCTGAGCAAGATACTTATGCCCTGTTATTATGTTTTGAAACCATGGATAGGGGCTCAGCAAGGTATTAGCCGTGGTGGCACAGTGGTTAGAGTGCAGTACTGCAGGCTACGTCTGCTGACTGCCAGCCAGGGGTGAAATCCAGCAGGTTCTGACAGGTCCTGGAGAACCAGTAGCAGAAATTTTGAGTAGTTTGCAGAACCGGCAAATACCATCTCTGGCTGCTCCCAGAGTGGGGTGGGAATGGAGATTTTGCAGTATTCTTCTCCTGGAGTGGGGAGGGAATGGAGATTTTGCAGTATCCTTCCCCTGCCATGCCCACTAAGCCACAGCCATCAAGTCACGACCACAGAACCAGTAGTAAAAAAATTTGGATTTCACCACTGCTGCCAGCTGGCTGCAATTTGGCCGTTCGAATCTCACCAGGCTGAAGGCTGACTTAGCCTTCCATCCTTCTGAGATCAGTAAAATGAGGAGCCAGACTGTTGGGGGCAATATGCTGACTCTGTAGGAGTGGTACGATGGCCTAGAGGTGGAGCTCTCGCCTCACAATCAGGAGGCTGTGAGTTCGATCCTAGGTAAAGACAGATATTTCTCTCTCTGGGCTCACTGAGAATATATCTGCTGAACAAAACTCTGCATTATTGACAGGAAGGGCATCCGGCCATTAAATGCTCTGCTAGCTCCATTCAGTTGCCCAGACTCCACCTCACAAGGGATTATGGGGTTGCTAAAAGAAGAAGAAGATGATGAATACACTGAAAACCGCTTAGAGTGGGCTTTAAAGCACTGTGAAGCAGTATATAAGTCTAAATGCTATTGCTAAGCTATTTTGGTTTATTCAGAAAGCTTCCTTAAATCTGATTTAGCACTGTCACAGATATCTGGGTCTTGGGTTCTGAAAACACCTTAGGAGCTGGCTGTTTTTGCACAACTTGGAAATTAGAGTTGGGTGAGTTGGGAAATGGGAACATGATTCTCTGTTGACATAGCTTTGCCATATCTGTATGCTCACATTGTACTTATCAATAAGCAGAAATATTTTAAGACAATATGAGGGTAGAAGTTCATTCTCCAAGCTTGTGGGTTGGTTTCCAAATGTTTCATTACCAGACTAATATCTTCAGTGGAATTTAGGCAGGGATGGGCTTCAGATCCTTTAGCAATGGGTTCGCTGCCTCATTGCTGGGGTGGGCATTGCCATGGTGGGCATGGCCTAGTTCGGCTGCCTCCCGAGGCCCTCCGGAGGCTGGAAACAAACCCATTTCTAAATTTCTGGAACCTCCGGTAGGACCGTTTTTTTGCCCTCCTAGACCCTCCATGCGGCCCCTGCACTTACTTGGAATGATGAATGGGCCGTGTGGAGACTCCTGGGAGAGGCAGGGTGGGGTGGGCGTGGCCACCCAGAGGTGGCATTTGGGGGTTCGCCGAACCCCAGTGATCCTTGGCTAAAGGATGGCCCGAACCCTGCCGAACCCCCAGGAGCCCACCTCTGAATTTAAGATATGTCAGTATTGGTGTGAATTGTATTGGTGGTCTGTAGGTCTTGTGATGGGGAGGTCACGTCAGGTGAGGGTCATGTCAGGTGAGAGTCTTATAATGAGTCTTGTGATGTGAGAGAAATAGAATTATTCCTGTGAAGAACATTGCTTCAGTGACTCCATATTTACGCTACTTGTAACCTAAGCTAATCCTAAGCTAAGTAGCTGTGTAAGGCATTAAGATAAGGAAGTATGCATGACTTCTGTTCTGAGATAACAAAGCCATAAACTTGGTTAGTACATTCTGAGTTGGGTCAGGCTGACCGAAGCTAATTTGATAAGTAGGAAAGATGCTGACATGTTCCAATTAATTGTTTTATTAAGGACATGTGGAAAGGGTATTTCCATTTCAGAGATCTAATTGAGGAATATGTTGCTGAATAAGGCAAAAACTTGATGTAACGTCTGATAAACAATGATAAGAGGGGCATTTTAATTGCTTTGCTGATTTTTTTGCAAATGTATTTAAACTATATATTCAGACCTGATGTTCTCTCTCTTTCTTGAGAGAACCTTTTTGCAAAAATTTATGATATATATCTCTGTAATAAATCTGCTTTTTAATTGTTCATGGTCTCCCCATTACTTTTTATGAGGTTGGTTTTTACCTCTCAAAGAGTCTTGTAATGGGTCATGTGATGGGTCAGCATCTACCCCGAGCAACAGATGTTCGCCACTATCGCAAATTTTAACACAATATTTCACTCAAGTATTTTAAGTAAGAAGCCTCAGATGGTTTCCATTCAAAAGGAACAAAAATGCAAATTCTGAGTACGTTGAATTTCATCCCAACAGGAGAAAGGGGAAAATATATAATCTGACTAGTTTTATCCATAATTTTATTTTACTTTTTAAAAAAAAATCAAAAATCATGGATATAGAAACTTGGAACTAAGGAGAAATTTCCTGATAGTTAGAACAATTAATCAGTGGAACAACTTGCCTCCAGAAGTTGTGGATGCTCCAACACTGGAAGTTTTTAAGAAGAGATTGGATAACAATTTGTCTGAAGTGGTGTAGAGGGTTGGACTAGAAGACCTCCAAGGTCCCTTCCAACTCTGTTGTTCTATATCTATTCTAAATTCTAAATTCTATATTTCAAATATTTAACAGGGTGGCTAAATGATTGAAAAACAATAGAAAACAGGAACAGGAATTCGTGATATTATTATTATTATTATTTCCTCCAGAAAGCAATAACAACCACCAATTCTTTTTCATTCTCTTTATTTGTTTTATTAGGTGTACTGTGGATGACCGAGTCACGCGAGTAGCTTGGCTGAACCGTAGCACTATTCTTTATGCTGGAAATGATAAGTGGTCGATAGATGACCGGGTGGTCATTCTCACAAACACCAAAACTCAATACAGTATCAAGATCCATAATGTGGACATATATGATGAAGGCCCCTACACTTGCTCTGTACAGACAGACAACCATCCCAAAACGTCAAGAGTTCATCTTATCGTCCAAGGTAAGACTCGGTGGATGTTTGCTGATGAAATTGAACATGAGGAGGCTCCGTCATCTTTGTATAATTGTTCGGGGTTAGAGGTCCTCAGGCCTTTATGACTAAAAATGGGTTGTGGGTCCTTTTCTGGACCATCCAATTCTACCTTGAACTCTTTCATTTAGAAACGAGGGGCTTCCACTGATTAATGAACCCTGTTTCCCCAAAAATAAGATCTATCCTGAAAATAAGACCTAGCATGTTTTTACGCATGTGCCTTGTCAGGGTTCCGACAGATGCCCTAATTAAACCATTAGCCTTGAGCCAAGTTTAGAAAGAAATCCAGTTATTTAATAGGAGCAAGTGAAGTCAGCTCTTCCCCACGTAATTTACGGCCCAACTATTACCCTGTTTCCCCCCTCCTCCCAGGGTGTGTCATATATCTCATTCTCCAATGGAGCACTTTCCCGGGCTGTAGAGTTCACGTCTCTCCGGATGGTTCTGGTAACCTGGGATACAGCCTTGAGAAAGGTATGCATAGAATGTACTTCTGGTTGTGGCTGCTGTACTGCTCTGTCAGTTTTTCCCCCTCCTGCCTATGGCAACTCAAGAGCGGGCCAGGAATGCTTTATGAGTTGACATGCCTAATATAAGCCTACCCCCAAAATAAGCTCTACTTAAGACCCTGTGCAGCTGTTGTGACTCCGGGCATCGAACATGTCCTCATGGAGGAAAGTGACTCGGGGAGTGAGGGAGAGGATCCAACAAGGCCTCCCTCACCAGGACCCTCCTCGCTGGCACCGCCCCAAGTTCCAGCTGCAGGCCAGGAGGAGGAACTGACAAGGCCTCCCTCTCCCGCACCCTCCTCCTCCCTGGCAATGCCTCAAGTCCCAGCTGCTGACGATCAATCCTGGATTGATCTGAGGCAGCGACAAAAAGATAAGCGTGCGCAGCAGAGGAAAAGGTGTGGCAGGCTCAGAGATTGCTGAGTTACTGAGCCACACCCCACAGGGTATAAAAGTGGGTGGAGCTGCCATGTGGCCTTTGTGACGGACAAAAAAGCTACCAAGGGTGCACTGCAGCTCGGTTGTTGGAGGGTTAAAGGACTTTGTCAATGAGTTTTGGCAACAGATCTTGGACACGAGATAATGGACTCAGAACTTGGCAGGCCTTTGCACAGTCACTGCCAAGTATTTCCTCAACTGAAGAAAATCAGGTCTGTAGCAAATAAAAAGACTGGGAGACACACATCTTTGCATTTGCTCTGTGAAGTGGGGAGGGGGACATAACAGCAGCCATTCTGGTTGCTTGTGATGCCACAGCCACGAGGTGACATGGAGGTGAGTGGAGCTGCCCCATACACCCCTACTAGCTTACCTCAGGACCCCACAGCCAGGCCATCCATGCCCCGATACTTGCCTTGCAGTGGCAGCACCAGCAGCCATCTGCATCAGGAGGCCACGTGGCCACCTGCCCACTTCTGCTTGCTTGCAGCCTCAACGGAGCAGGAGGCTGACCTTCACCTCGTGGCTTTGGCATCGGTGCATCACTCATCCTCCTGCTCCATTGTGGACTCAAGCAAGCAGAAGAAGTGGGACTCCCATATATGGAAAAAAGATAAAACACTCCCTGAAAATAATCCCTAGTGCCGTGATGGCCAACCTATGGCACACGTGCCAGAGGTGTCACATGTGTCACAGAAGTGGCACGCAGAGCCCTTTCTGTGGGCATGCACGCCATCGTCAGCTACTCTTCTGGTTTCTGGTGTGCCAGCCAGCTGGTCTTCACAGGTGCTGGAGCACTAGAAAACAGCCAGAAAAATAGCCAAAATAATGGCCTGGAAACGGCCCAAAAAACAGGAATGTGGTCACTGGCCAGCTGATCTTTGGGTTTCCAGTGCTCCGGCATGCATGAAGACCAGCTGGCCGCCACACAAATGTGCACTGGCCAGCTGGTGTTCGGGTTTCCAGCACTCAGGCGCTGTCGTGTCCCACTCCTTCGCTGATGACTGGGTCAGGGAAATCCGAATCAGGTGTGCCTCTGCAGCTCTGCCAGTCCTAGCAAAGTCCTCAGGGCAGGCAGGAGACCAGAAAGTGACTTCAGCAAGATATGTTAGACTTTGCCTGACTCAGAGAATGCCAGAAAGCAGATCCTTTATATAGGCCATGGGGTGTGGCTCCATGACTCAGCACTTATCCAGGCCTGCCCCTCCCTTCCTTCTGTCACCGCCACCTATCAATTCTCCTGAAGCGAGGGTCACTCCAGTCTGCAGCTGTTGATAATTGACCTTCCTCAGGCTCACATGCTGTGGGGGAGGGGGAGGGGTCTAGTTGCTCCGTTTGCCTGGGCATGGAGCCAGAGCTGGGGGCTGGAGGTACTTCTTCCTCCTCAGCCTGTCTGGGCATGGAGCCAGGGCTGGGGCCGGGAGGCATACTAGGACATTCCTCAGCGTTCGGAAGCAGATAAGAAGGCCCCGGCTGCGGTGAAAGCGGGTGAGACACAACAGGTGCACACGCATGCACATACATGCATGCACATTCCAGTTTGAGCACGTGTTGCCGAAAAGATTCGCCATCACTGAACTAGTGCTTATTTTGGGACCCAAAAGAAAATAAGACCAGGTCTTATTTTCGGGGAAATGGTAGTAATTGACATATTTCTAACTTTCTATGTCAACTGGAGTCTTGGCGGTCCAGTCCTTTTGTGGCTTGAATTTTGAGTGAAGCTTGTTTGTTTGTTTTCACTATGCTAATTGAAAAACCATGGTTTGTATTATTATTATTGTTTTCTGCTCTAATACTACAAAAACGTAATGAACTTGGTATACACATGGTAAACTACAGATGAGCCTAACCTAATTGTTGTGCCTACAAGTGTCTCTTTCATAGAGAAAAATATTGCCCAGGTCTGCTTTAAATTATGTAGAAATGAAACTGTGTTTTTGGGTCATCAAAGGGCAAAATCTGTTATTGGCTCGCTCTTTCCTACCTGGCGTATGTGTCCAAGTTTCATAGGAATGGAGACGCTTTGAAATAAGGAAGCCAAGTTCAGTTCAACTACCACTGAATTATCGTCTTTAGGAGGAAATATAGTGGCAATATAAAAGACCTGACAGGTGCTGTAGAAGAAGAAACTCAAAAAGAACAAGTCTAACACTTTCTTCAGCAAGTAAGAAAAAGTAGACAGATAGCATAAGTATGTCAAAGTCATTGAAAACCATCAAGATATAGTTGGCAGAGAACTTCAAGAGATAAATGCACACAAGAACTCTCTGTTAGCCCAATACATTTGGGGAAGAATAAGGAGGAATGAACCCAGGATTCTTTTGACAGGAACAACTCAAGAATGTCCAAATTAAGGGCTAAATTAACAGGAGATTCATGTCCTCTATAGGTGCGTTGTACTGCAAGGATAGCTTTGATTTCACTAAGAGTAAGTTTTGTCGATCATCTTCTGAAGGAATGAAGATAAAGAAAGGCCTGCTTCCTTTTTTTTTTTTTTTTAAAGGATTTTAGTCTCACTTTTAATAAACACTAGCTGATAACCCGGCGTTTTCCAAGTATTTATTTATCCCAATCCTGTATTAGACAGGGAAAGGAATTAATTATATCTATAGTGTCAGATCAATCCCCCTTACCAGAGGGAGCCCCCTTATGGAGTACCGTGAAGCCGTTACCACAGCAACTCAACTCTGCTGTACAGTAGAAGCCATTTTAAGGCACAATAGGCTGTAACTTAGGGATGCGGTGGCTCAGGGGTTAGGACATCGAGCTTGTCGATCGAAAGGTCAGCAGCTCAGCGGTTTGAATCCCTAGTGCTGCCGTGTAACAGGGTGAGATCCCGTTACTTGTCCCAGCTTCTGCCAACCTAGCAGTTTCGAAAGCATGTAAAAATGCAAGTAGAAAAAATAGGGACCACCTTTGGTGGGAAGGTAACAGCGTTCCATGCACCTTTGGTGTTGAGTCATACCGGCCACATGACCACGGAGACATCTTCGGACAGCGCTGGCTCTTCGGCTTTGAAACGGAGATGAGCACTGCCTCCTAGAGTCGGCAATGACTAGCACGTATGTGCGAGTGGAACCTTAGGCTGTATCTTAACAGAACTTGAATCCAAAATGCACACTATCACTGTCAAAAGTACTGTGATTTGACAATATAGATATAATTCATTCCTTTTCATTTCAGCTTCCCAGGCATTCCAGAGTTATATTGGAAAACACACCCATACACCGAGGGGTGTTAGGGATGTCTTACCCCCACAGTATTTGTTTCCAGAGAGTAAGTCATCTGTGTACCAAGTTTGGTTGAAATTGCTCGAGGCGTTCCAGGGTTATGCTGGAACATACATACACACACAGAGAACCATTTATATAGAGAGATAATAGAAACTAAAAGAAAACAGACATTAAAAAGTTCAAAAGGGCAGGGGGAAAAAAGGACAAAGTAGAGAAGGAAAAAAATAAGAATATTAATGAAAAAGAAAAGCATATAATGCAATGACTTCATCACCAGTATAAACCATTTTAGTAACTTATCACCTTCTTAAAATACAACAAATGATCTCTTCTTCCCATATCTAATTTCTTATCTATAAATGAATTCTTGAAGTCAGTGTTTCTGAGCCTTGGCCACTTGAAAATCTGGACTTCAACTCCCAGAATGCTCCAGCCAGCCAGCAGGGATGGTGGAGATTTCTGGGAGTTGAAGTCTAGACATCTTCAAGTAGCCAAGCTTGAGAAATATTGCTTTAAGCTTTATCATTCATTCCTGATTAGCAACACAAATCCATTAAAGGTTACCAGAGAGAACAACAGGTCTATTTTAACCTTGATCAAATAAATCAACTTTATATCCCTTCCTTTTACTTTTAAGAATCTTGATGTTTGGTCCTTTCAAATAATGCAGTTCAACCCCAAGCTACAGATATTCTCTATTAATTTCCTAAAAGTTTTTTCTTCCTTTGCAAAAAGAGGCATTTGTTTGTCTTCCTGGGGGACAGATTAGAATTAATTTCACATTGTAAACCAGGGATGTCCAACCTTGGCAACTTTAAAACTTGTGGATTTCAATTCCCAGAATTCACCAGCCAGCTATGACAAAGTCTTTAACTTGCCAAGGTTGGACAGCTCTGTTGCAGACAGAAAGATCAGAAATCCCTCTTAGTTTAGGGGGGAAGAATTCCACATCTCCCCCAACACTTCTTCTCCATGAAAAACAAAGTCCATAAAAAGAACAGTAAAGCCATGAATTTGCCATAGGGTTAAATAAGATTGTTTTAAAAGAAAGCAAAAATAAATGCTCATCTATGCTGTAAAATGGAATATCATCAAAAATAAGACCAGGAACATTGAAAACATACATCAGCAGATCAACACCTGGTCCACACACCGAAGAAGCAAATCTATCACCTGCTTACTACCTTGTCTGCTATATTGAGATGTACTGTATTCTTCAGCAAATTATAGCAATTATTTCTAAATCTGTAGCTATGCCTATGGATTAACGTATGCAAAGGTTTATCCCTTCACTTTCCTTTTCATTGTTTTGCATTGGCAGCTCTATTTAAACACCTCCATCCCTCCCCCCTCTCTCTTTCTCCTTCCCTAAATTAAACCCCAGCGCTAATTTCTCTGTGGGTTTCATAAAGAAAAGAAATGAAGGGTCTATATGCATTCCTCCGCACCTGATGGTAGGTAGTCAGAGCTTCTTTCAACTAAAGGTAGTCTTTGACTTACGACCACAATGGAGCCTCCAATTTCTGTTAAGCGAGAAATTTGTTCAGTGAGTTTTTTGCCCCATTTTATGACTTCTCTGGCCACAGTCTTAGTAGGTAATTTGATAGTGTTGTGGAAATTAGTTGTTTAGCAGAGTGATGGCATTCAGGAAAAAACTGTCCTTGTGTCTATTTCAGTGATGGTGAAACTTTTCGGCAAGGAGTGGCCAAACTGGAACGCAAGTGCATGTGTGTATAAGTGTGCGCGTTAAAGTGCCAGAAACTCGAAGACGAAATGGCCATTGCGCATTTGCGTTGCAGCCAGCTGGTCTTCACGCATGCCAGAGCACTAGAAAACCAAAGACCAGCTGGTTGGCGACAGCATACCTGTTTTTTGGGCCATTTTCAGGCCGCTTCCAGGCCATTTTGGGGCTATTTTTCTGGCTGTTTTCTGGTGCTCCAGCGCCTGTGAAGACCAGTTGACTGGCATGCTGAAAGCCAGAAGACCAGCTGCTGATGGTGCACATGCCCACAGAAAGGGCTTTGCGTGCCATCTCTGGCACACATGCCATAGGTTGGCCATCAAAGGTATAGGGTCTCCTGCTTGAGCAGGGGGTTGGAGTAGAAGACCTCCAAGGTCCCTTCTGACTTTGTTATTCTATGTTCTATGTTCAAGGCTAACTTGCATCAACTAGTTGTCTTGGTGTGCAGTGCCCTATAGCGTTGTTTTGAGGGTAGAAGTTGAAACAATTTATGTCCAGGATGTGAGAGGTCTGTAAATATTTTCACAGCCCCTCTTTTGACTTACCTGTGTACTCACCTGTATGCATACCTCCTGTTGATAAATAAATAATTCACAGGGAATTACATGAATTACTCTTCGTCCAGTAGCCCAAGAGAAGTTCTTGTTTCTCCCACTTATGACTATAACCCTGTTGCTTGTATCTTTCAATTATATTGTTTTTATTTGTTTCCTAGTATGAATTGATAGCTTATTAGTAACCTTGACTATCACCATGTGTTGTATCTTTTTATTCTTGATGAATGTATTTTATTCTCCTTATGTACACTGAGAGCATATACACCTAAGACAAATCCCTTGTGTGTCCAATCACACTTGGCCAATAAAGAATATTCTATTCTATTCTATTCTATTCTATTCTATTCTATTCTATTCTATCCTATTCTATTCTATTCTACTTTATTCTACATTCCAATATTTGTTCCGTTATTCTATTCTATTCTATTCTATTCTATTCTATTCTATTCTATTCTATTCTATTCTATTCTATTCTATTCTATTCTATTCTATTCTATTCTATTCTTAGTGCTTTCCTCCTACTAACTTTCTACCCCACTGTCCCAAGTGCTAAGTAGAATTAAGTATTTTCTCCTCCCACCCACCTCCAATTAGAAAGAAACTCCAGAGAGCTGGCTTCTTAGCAACTGCTATTGGCTTTTGTCCAGTCTATAGATTAATTTTTCAGCGTTAGTGTTAGTTCAGGTTAGATAAAGATAATGAAAGTTTCCTAATCCTCTTAAAGAAGATTTATCTAGCTGTGTAGAAAGCTCTTGCTGTACAATAAGGCATGCATAAAACCTTCCCTTTAATTTTCAACAGCTGATGGATATTGACTTTACAATGAGTCAGTCTGAATTGGGGAGGGAAGAATCTGCACTTTGGTTTTCCTCCCCCCTTCCTTTTAGGGGAAAAAAAAAACACTTCACGAAACTATTATTAAAATAATTTCTTCCTTTGTGCTCCATTTAAGGAGAAGCAAGTGGTCTTTCTGAGCTTCTTCCGGTGAGAAATCAGCCTTTCTTATAGGAGAAAAATACAACCACCTGTAGCTATCTCTTATTAATTTTTATTTTATTTCATGTAGTTATTAAATTTAGATGCCACCCATCTCTATCCAAAGTGATTTCTGGGTGGCTGTCTTTCATATAATCTTTAGATATTAGTTCAATGTTTTTTATTTAGTTCATTGTAGTACTTGTACTGAGTGTATTTATTTGAACAATCTAGAGTCCTTGGTGCACTCTGAGTTTGGTGGTTTTCTTGCAGACGTCTTATTAACCAACTAGCTAACATCATCAGTGTTAGAAGGGAGTAAAGTTTGCAACCTTCTAGCACTGATGATGTTCCCTAGTTTGATAATGAAATGTCTGCAAGAAAACCACCAGAGACCACCATATACCCCACAGTCCTCTTCCCCCTCCTCTCCTTCTCCTCCATTCTGCAAATCTCACTCCCTTCTAGCACAGATGGTGTTCCCTACTTGGGTAATGAAACATCTGCAAGAAAACCACCAAGCTCAGAGAGGGCTAAAGACCACACATCCTTATATTGTGTATGTTTTTTGTGGGTGGCATAGTGAGGGGAAGATATAACTCTAAAATTTGTTGCTGTAGACTTAGTGGCTTTGGATGACGGCACTATTTGACTGTGGCCTACAAACTTATGGGACATGGTGGCTCAGTTGGCTAAGATGCCGAGCTTGTCAATCAAAAGATCAGCAGTTCAGCGGTTCGAATCCCTAGTGCTGCGTAACGAGCTCCCGTTACTTGTCCCAGCTTCTGCCAACCTAGCAGTTCGAAAGCAGATAAAAAATGCAAGTAGAAGAATAGGGACCACCTTTAATGGGAAGGTAACAGCGTTCCGTGTGCCTTTGGCGTTTAGTCATGCTGGCCACATGACTACGGAGACTTCTTCGGACAGCGCTGGCTCTTTGCCTTTGAAATGGAGATGAGCACTGCCCCCTAGAGTCAGGAACGACTAGCACATATGTGCAAGGGGAACTTTTACCTTTACGACAAACTTAAGTCAAAGATTGCTAACCAATTCTTTCCTTGTGTGCAGTTTTTTTTCCCATGACTTGAAATCTGTCTACAAAAACAGCACTTGTTCTCCTGAGAATTTTGCTTCTCGCTGAACCATCTGCTGAAGAATCTTGATGCAATATACTACTCTCTCTCTTTTTTTTTTTCAAGGGGGTTAGAGATTTTCTGATATCCTTCTTTTTTTCTGCATTGGTATAGCTCAGCATTTCTATGAAACCTGTTCTCCTCGCGATGGAAGACAGTCCTGGCAAAATCCTATGGGCGACAGCCTTCATTCAGAGCATCCAATTAGATTGTAGTCTTGAAAGTACATTTTTTTTCACTCCCCCTCCCCCCTCTAATTATATAAAATAGCTTGCTTTTCTGGTGATGTTGCTATATGCTGGTATGCCCACCCTTACCCCGAAATAATATAGAATTCTAGTCCACATGTAAGTATTGCTTCTTTCACTGTCAATAAGGCATTTATTTATTTATTTATTTTATTTTATTGAATCTCTCATTCTTTCCGCTATTGGAACAATGGAACAGTTTTTCCCCAAAGGCCATCACTCTGCTAAACAAATAATTCCCTCAACACTGTCAGACCATTTACTGAATCTGCACTACTATTAATCTTCTCATAGTTCCCATCACCCATCTCTTTCCACTTATGACTGTATGACTATAACTTGTTGCTGGCAATCCTTATGATTTATATTGATATATTGATCTATCAATTGTGTTGTAAATGTTGTACCTTGATGAACGTATCTTTTCTTTTATGTACACTGAGAGCATATGCACCAAGACAAATTCCTTGTGTGTCCAATCACACTTGGCCAATAAAAAAATTCTATAAAAAATTCTATTCTATTGCTTTATATTTTGTCACTCTGTCCCACAGGATGTATTCCTGCTGGTAAAAAATAAATAAAATAGATTTAAAGACATTAGTATCTTATTTTTGACCATTTTTTTTTATCTCAGGGAGTAAGAAATCCCTTTCAGCTATTCCTTTTAAACGATGTGACAGTTTAAGTAAAATTCTTGTGGATAGCCATAGGAATGCTTGTGCATAATTATTTACCAGGTGATCCAGGGATGGGTGCCTTGGAACTCTTGCGCCTGCGAGGTGCCCCCGCCTCGCAGGAATGGCCCGCTGCATTATCAAGGGCCGGCCTCAATGACGGGTCTTGGGACCCACAGAGGTGGCATGCGAAAAAAAAGAGCCTGTGGGGGTTTTTAGATAGGGCTTTTTTAAGGGGTGGGAGGGTTAAGGCGGGCGTTGGGGGTAGCCCGTCGGGAGGGGAGCCAGTCCTTGCGCCTGCTCGTGACGGTTTTTTAATAGGTTCGGAGGTTAGGGGGGGAGATTGCGTTCCTGTTGGTGAGGGCGGCCTGATTCCCACGGTAAGTGAGAGGGGCAGATATGGCGGAAGGGGAGGATCATATCATTTTGGGGGCGCGCACCGATGTTTGCAAGCGGTCGCGCGCCCGATCCCCCGCCCTTTCCTGCCTCGGATGGTCATGACCCCAGAGCCTGGGCCTTGGCTGATGTTATGCAACGCACGGTCCGTGGTTAATAAGGCCCCTAGTATACGACCTTATTCAGGGGCGCTATGGACCTTATAGGCGCACGGAAACCTGGCTGGGCACTGAAGGTGTGCCCTTGTTGAGATGTGCCCGCGGGTTTCCGTGCATTCCATCAGCCGAGGCCCAGGGTAGGGGTGGGGGTGGCGGTTGTGATTAGAGAAAGTCTAGAGCCGAGGAGACCACTGTACCTCAGATTGCCGGGTGCGAATCCTCTTGTGAGATGGGGCCATAGGTGCCAGATGGGTTTGCTGATCACGTACCTGGCTCCTTGCTGCGTGACAGCTGCCCTGCCCGAGCTCCTGGAGGTGCTGGCGGGGTGGCAGTTGAGACCCCAGACTTTTAGTCATGGGGACTTTAACTGCCATCGTCCGGCTCGTCATCGACGGCAGCTCGGGAGTTCATGGCTTCCATGACGGCCTTGGACCTGACCCAAGTAATTGATGGCCCTACTCACATTGGGGTGGCACCCTGGACCTGATTTTTGTCTCTGGTCAGTGGTTGAGAGATCTGGACTTAAAGGAAATAGTCATTGAACCTTTGTCATGGTCAGATCACTCTCTTCTTCGCCTGGACTTTCTGACCGCCATTCACCGCCGCAGGGAGACGGAGCCGACACGTTGGTTCCGTCCCAGGCGCCTGATGGACCCGGAGGGTTCGGACGGAGCTTGGGCCATTTCCTGAGGGTCTGGCTCACGGCTCGGCTGAGGAACTTGTTGCGGCCTGGGAGCGGGCGCGGCGGGGCCTTAGACCGGTCGTGCCTTTGCGACCTCTGACCCGGCGCAGGTCCCAACCGGCTCCTTGGTTCTCTGAGGAGCTGAGAGGATGAAGCGCGGAGAAGGCGCCTAGAGAGTTCCTGGAGGTCTAGCCGTTCTGAAGCTGATCGGACACTAGTGAAGTCCTATACTAGGGCTTACCTAGTGGCAATGAGGAGGCGAGGCGTAGCTCGCCTCCTCCCTCATTGCATCGGCAGATAACCGCCCAGCCGCCCTGTTTGGTGACCCGCTCCCTCCTACACCAGGGGCGGGATGACCCGCTGCAGGGACGTGCTGAGAGTTTAACGGTTATCTATCGATAAAATCGCTCAGCTTCGGGATGGTTTGGACCAAGATTGCGGTGATCTGGTGAGGCGGCTGAGGTGGTCTTGGTGACATTTTATGGGATGAGTTTGACCCTGTCGCTCCGAGGACATGGACAGGTTGTTGGGGAGGCTGAATGCCACCACGTGTTTACTGGACCCGTGCCCTCCTGGTTGGTGCTGGCCACGCAGGAGGTGACACGAGGCTGGCTCCAGGCGATTACGAGCGCTTCTTTGGTGGAGGTGTCTTTCCGGCCGCCTTGAAAGAGGCGGTGGTGAGGCCCTCCTCAAGAAGCCTTCCTGGACCCGGCTGTTTTAGGTAATTATCGTCCGGTCTCCAACCTTCGCTTCACGGCGAAGGTTGTAGAAAATATGGTGGCATATCAGTTTCCCTTGCACCTGGATGAAACTGTCTATCTAGACCCGTTCAGTCCGGTTTCCGACCCGGTTACAGCACGGAGGCGGCTTTGGTCGCGTTGGTGGATGATCTCTGGAGGGCCAGGGATAGGGGTTGTTCCTCTGCCCTGGTCCTATTAGACCTCTCAGCGGCTTTCGATACCATCGACCATGGTATCCTGCTGCGCCGGTTAGAGGGATTGGGAGTGGGAGGCACCGTTTATCGGTGGTTCTCCTCCTATCTCTCTGACCGGTCGCAGTCGGTGTTGACAGGGGGGCAGAGGTCGGCCCCGAGGCGCCTCACTTGTGGGGTGCCGCAGGGATCGATCCTCTCGCCCCTTCTGTTCAACATCTATATGAAGCCGCTGGGTGAGATCATCAGTGGGTTCGGTGTGAGGTACCAGCTGTACGCGGATGACACCCAGCTGTACTTTTCCACACCGGACCACCCCAACGAAGCCATCGAAGTGCTGTCCCGGTGTCTGGAGGCCGTACGGGTCTGGATGGGGAGAAACAGGCTCAAGCTCAATCCCTCCAAGACAGAGTGGCTGTGGATGCCGGCGTCCCGGTACAGTCAGCTAAATCCGCGGCTGACCATCGGTGGCGAGTCATTGGCCCCGATGGAGAGGGTGCGCAACTTAGGCGCCCTCCTGGATGAGCGGCTGTCTCTAGAAGATCATTTGACAGCCGTCTCCAGGAGGCGTTCTACCAGGTTCGCCTGGTGCGCCAGTTCGCCTTTCTGGACGGGAGGCCCTATGCACGGTCACTCACGCCTCGTGACGTCTCGCCTGGATTACTGTAACGCTCTCTACATGGGGCTCCCTTGAAGGGCATCCGGAGGCTACAGTTAGTCAGAATGCGGCTGCGCGGGTGATAGATGGAGCCCTCGTGGCTCCCGTGATAACACCTATCCTGCGCGGTCTGCACTGGCTACCTGTGGCTTTCGGGTGCGCTTCAAGGTTTTGGTGACCACCTTTAAAGCGCTCCATGGCATAGGGCCGGGTTATTCTGGGACCGCCTACTGCGACCAGATACCTCTCACCGACCCGTGCGCTCTCACAGAGAGGGACTCCTCAGGGTGCCGTCAGCTAGGCAGTGTCGTCTGGCGGCCCAGGAAGGGCCTTCTCTGTGGGGCTCCGCCCTCTGGAGCGAACTCCCCAGGACTCCGTCAACTTCCGGACCTTCGAACCTTCCGTCGCGAGCTCAAGACTCATTTATTCATCTGTGCAGGACTGGCTTAGTTTTTTTAGATTTTAAATTTAGAGGGGTTTTTAAATTGATTTTAATATCTATATTTTTTACTTTTAATTAATTGGGCAGTAGAATAAGTTTTTTAATGATTGTTTTAATTTGTATATTGATGTTTTTATATGCCTGTGAACCGCCCTGAGTCCTTTGGGAGATAGGGCGGTATATAAATTCAAACAATAAATAAAATAAATAAATAAATAAAAATAAATCCCTGGCTTTTAGCAACAGTCTGAAATTTAGTTGGCTTCCTGTGTTTCACTTAAATCCAGGGGTGGTCTTCAAAAATTTTAGCAAGGATGGAGTGATGGTTAATGTACAGGGATTATTGAAGATGTATAAATATAATTAATGTAGGGTCGGGTCTGCCCAGTTACCATTTTAGAACGGTGGGGAGGGAGAAAAGAGGAGAGAGTAGGAGGTAGGAAAGAGGAGAAGAGGAAGGAAGAGGGGTAAAAGAGGGAGAAGGAAGGTGTAGGGTGGAGGGAGGAGAGGATGTAGATAAGAGAAGGGGAGGAAGGTCTGGAAAGTAGAAGAAGGTAGAAGAGGGAAGAGTGTTAAAAAGGGGGGTGGTGACTGGGCAAGCCCGACTAATTGTATATAACTGTACATTGGATGAGCTGTTTGATATGATTTTAAAAATAAAACTTTTTTATGAAAAAAAAAATTAGCAAAGGGTTCTCTTCCCGGTTGCTGGGTGGGCGTGGCCAGTGTTAGTCTGTCCATTTCAGCACAAAGTGGTTATGTGGTTTGCTTGAGCTCCTGAGCTTGGCGATTTGGTTGCAAACATCTCGTCCCCATTGGAGGAGACATCTTCAGTGCGCTTAGATTGACAAGAGGTCTCCTCGAATGGGGATGAAACGTTTGCCACCAAATCGCCAAGCTCGGGAGCTCAAGCCAATCACATAACTATCGATCCGAGCTACTCACGTTCAAAGACATTTCAAGTCAAAGAGGTTCCAGAAATGGTGGGAACTGTGCAGTAGACAATAAAACAAAACAAAACAAACTAATACCAGCACTGCCTGCTCCCAGTTCCAACAGGAATGTAATCTCAGGGGCATCGCCGAGAAAGCAAATTTACAAGTTCTCTAGATTAAAAAAAAGGGATGGAAACACAAACGCTTGCTTGAAAGACTAGAGAAGCTTGGAGAAATTCTGAGGCACATTTTTTATTATTATTATTATTTATTCAATTTTTATACCGCCCTTCTCCTGAAGGACTCAGGGTGGTGTACAGCCAGGTAAAACAAACAATGTAATATACAATTAAAATACAAATTAAAAAACTTATTACATAATTGGCCTAAAACTTTGGAACATGAAAACTAAAACCCACTAAAAGTTACTAGTAAAAATTTAAAACCAATAAAATTTAAAACCAATAAAATTTAAGCCAGCCCCGCGTGAATAAATAAGTATGTTTTTAATTTGCGGCGGAAGGTCCGAAGGTCAGGTATTTGGCGTAAACCCGGGGGAAGTTCGTTCCAGAGTGTGGGAGCCCCCACAGAGAAGGACCTTCCCCTGGGGGCCGCCAGCCGACATTGCTTGGCGGACGGCACCCTGAGAAGTCCCTCTCTGTGTGAGCGTACGGGTCGGTGGGAGGCATGAGGTAACAGCAGGCGATCCCGTAAGTACGATTTTCAGCATTATTTAAATGATAACGACACGCAACTCTTTTCTGATATCCGGAGTCTTATCGGAAGTCCCCACCACAACTGTGCTCAACGTTCGGTTGCTGAGCAAGACAGCTGTGAACTGAGTTTTGCCCCATTTGCTAACCTTTCTTCCCGGAAGCTGTTAAGTGAATCATTGCAGTTGTTAAGTTAGTAACATGATTGTTCAGTGAATCGGTCTTCCCCATTGACTTTGCTGGTCGGAAGGTCGCAAAAGGGGATCACATGACCCCAGGAAACTGCAACCGTCATAAATATGAGTCAGGTGTCAAGCATCTGAATTTTAACCATGTGACCATGGAGACGTTGCAACGATGGTACGTGGTAAAACAGTCATAAGTCTCGTTCCTCAGTGCTGTTGTAACTTTGAACAGTCACTAAACGAATGGTTGCAAGCCAAGGACTACCTGCATTGTCTTTATTAGTAGATAAAATGATAGCAGCAGCCCAATATCTATACCACCGACAAGCACTGGAGTTGGTTGGCAATGCCAACCCACTTTAGATAAAACTACTGCTTAGCAGCAATTTAGGTTAATAATCCGAACAGAATCTGTTTTGTGCTCTCATTGGCCAGCCAGGCCCAGCATTAATTACCCATTAGCAGCCACGTTCGTGTCAATTCATTTATATCTGTGTTTTTCAAAAATGTAAAAGTTGCCTGGTTAGATTATTGATTCTTTGTCCCTCTACTCAATCTGGTTTTAATTGCACCACTGTAAGGTCCAGCTTTTTGTAGCCGAAACCCTGTGATAAATCTGTCACGGACTCTGCAGTCAACAATAAATGCGTCTCTTCGTGTCATTATTAATATGTCTCCTGGATTACTTCATTACAGCCGTTAACCACGGTTTATAAAAGCTAGGATGGCAAAATGCCAGCATTAAAGTGAAGGTGTTTTGTTTTTTTTCTCCTCCCCAATCCAGTTGCTATTTGATTGGATTGAAGGCTTAAACTGTATGGCTAGAAGAGCGAAAGGGAGATGGAAACCAACTGAGAATTTAATTTAATAAAGATACATTGGTACCTCAGTATTCAGCTACAGGAATTCCTAAATATACAACAGTTCATTTAGTGATCATTCAAACTTGCAACAGCACTGAAAAAAAGTGTCTTATGACCATTTTTCATATTTATGACCACTGCAGCATCTTCATTATTCTATGAGAGCTGCAGTGGCACAGTGGTTAGAGTGCAGTACTGCAGGTTCCTCCTGCTGGCTGCTGGCTGCCTGCAATTTGTCAGTTCAAATCTCACCAGGCTCAAGGTTGACCCAGCCTTCCATCCTTCCGAGGTCAGTAAAATGAGGATCCAGATTGTTGGGGGCAAGAGGCTGACTCTGTAAACCGCTTAGAGAGGGCTGTAACAGCACTGAAAAGCGGTATATAAATCTACGTGCTATTGCTTGATCAAAATTTGGATGCTTAGCAACTCATTTATATTTACGACGTCTATGGAGATGGTCCATCATCCAGCTCATGGTTGTCCCAAAGGTGCTTTTTTCAAGAGGCAACTGGACTTCCTGGTTTTTCTTTGAAACAACCACTTCATAAGCGCATGGCACAACCAGGGGGTGATGTGCTTCTGGTTTGGACCGGATCGGCCAATCTGGAAGCTATGGCGGCAGGTGGTTCGGAGAACCGGTAGCAAAAATCCCTGCCCACCCCCACCCGTCCATGCCCACCCAATTGCCCAATTGCCCACTTGCCCACTTGCCGCTTCTTTTAAAAAATGCTTTTAAAAGGTAAAAGAAAAGCTCTGACAATTACAGCTGAGCCGCGCGATCATCAGAGCCTTTTTTTTACTTTTAAAAGCATTTTTTACAACCTATTCAGTCGAATAGGTTGTAAAAAAATGCTTTTAAAAGTAAAAAAAAAGATTGCGTGCCACAGCTGATCACCTCCCCACACACTGTTCTACTTACCCCATGCCTCCTTTTGGCGTGCACTGCATGCGCGCGCACGAACCTTGCATTTAGTGCGTGGTGAGCACTGCTCATGTGCGCGCGCAGAATAGAATAGAATTTTTTATTGGCCAAGTATGATTGGACACCCAAAGAATTTGTCTTGGTGCATATGCTCTCAGTGTACATAAAAGAAAAAAAAATAGAATAGAATAGAATAGAATAGAATAGAATAGAATAGAATAGAATAGAATAGAATAGAATAGAATAGAATAGAATTTTTTATTGGCCAAGTGTGATTGAACACCCAAGGAATTTGTCTTGGTGCATATTCTCTCAGTGTACATAAAAGAATAGAATAGAACAGAACAGAACAGAACAGAATAGAATAGAATAGAATAGAATAGAATTTTTTAGTGGCCAAGTGTGATTAGACATACAAGGAATTTGTCTTGGTGCATATGGTCTCAGTGTACATAAAAGAAAAAAAAATAGAATAGAATAGAATAGAATAGAATAGAATAGAATAGAATAGAATAGAATAGAATAGAATAGAATAGAATAGAATAGAATTTTTTATTGGCCAAGTGTGATTGAACACCCAAGGAATTTGTCTTGGTGCATATTCTCTCAGTGTACATAAAAGAATAGAACAGAACAGAACAGAACAGAACAGAACAGAACAGAACAGAACAGAACAGAATAGAATAGAATAGAATTTTTTAGTGGCCAAGTGTGATTGGACACCCAAGGAATTTGTCTTGGTGCATATGCTCTCAGTGTACATAAAAGAAAAGATGCCTTCATCAAGGTACAACACTTACAACACTTAATGATAGTCATAGGGTACAAATTTAACACTTAATGATACAACAGTTAATGATAGCCATAGGGTACAGCGCACATGCGCAGCCAGTGAACCGGTAGGAAACCGGTTCAGATTTCACCACTGGGCACAACATAGGAGAACAAACAGATCAGGACTAGATTCAACAGTCCATCTGCATTTAAAAGACACGGGCCACTCTTTTGAAGACAACAAAGTCCATATTTTGGACGGGGAGGACCGGGTGGTTTGAAAGAAGGGTTAAAGATGGCATCCGTGTCAAAATTGAACAGCCCCCTCTCTCAACAGAGGGGGGAGGGATATGACATCATCTATCTCCAGTCTACAACCAAGTCCTTTCAACTGTTCCAAGAAGGCTCCACGCCCATTTGCGCCACTCAGGTGATCCTGAGGACACAGATAAACCTCCAAGTGGCCTCAATGACTCTCTAAAAAGGATGCAAATGACCAGCTTATAAAGCCTTCCATTCCCTATCAGAGCTGAAGAAGCTTCTTGGATGAGATGAAAAGCGAAACGTCTTCAAAGAAAAACCAGAAAGTCCAGTTGCCTCTTGAAAAAAAAGCACCTTTGGGGCATATTTATGCAACATTTGCAATATCCCGGGAGTCCTTTGATCTCTTTTTTTTGCAATCTTCTGAGAGGTAAAGTCAATGGGGAAGCCAGATTTGCTTAACAACTGGGCTACTAATTTAACAGTTGCAGTGATTCACTTAACGACTGTGGCAAGGAAGGTCGTAAAACGGGACAAAACTCACTGAAATGTCTGAAATAGCAACCAAAACTTTGGGGCTCAATTGTGGTCGTATGTTGAGGACTGAGTGTATTTTGAAAGCCATCGAATTTAGTACTCACAGCATTTGGACATGAAAATTTTGTCCCAACACTCATCATCTGTTTGGTACTCGACGCACAAGCTAGAATTTGTCAGTGTCGGCTGTCTCACTACATTATTCCTTATGGGAAAAAAATGTTATTGGTACTCATTATTTTTGGTACTCATTGCTCCTCCCGGAACCAATTAAGGTTGAGTACTGAGATTTATTATTTATTTATTTATTTGATTTTTATACCAGTGTAGAGTGTAGATACCAGTGTAGAATGCAAGATGGCTACTTCTCTGTGTGAATATGTAGATGCACAGAGATACAAGCAGATATTGTGATTATGAAGCTTGTTATTGAGCCGAACACATCCCTTCTGTTTCCCCCCCCCCTCCCGTCTACCCACACATCTCATCCGACTATCATAGCTTCGCTGTGCTCTGATAAATCTAAAATATTTTCCGCAAATCTGGAAGGGAAGATGTGCAATATGCACCGATGATGTGAAACGTATTGCAGTTGCCATCCTTTGAAGAACTGGATCCAAATTTAGCCGTGTTTTCGAGAAAGAAAGGCATTTGCTGCAGAGAACTTTGGATCCAACCCAATGGATTTTTTTTTTAAAAAAAAGCCTTCTAATTTGGAAAAAAAAAAGATGGATAATCATGGTTTTATTTCAGGTGTCAATTGCACTCTCTTTTTCTTCATCATTTCTTCATCTTCGGTGGTTCGTAGCCAGAACAACCCACACAGGGAATTCTTTTCCTGCATTGGGTTGCAAGGCAGTGGTCTGACCCAAAGACCTTTGAGAAGAGCTGTGCTTTCAATGCTCTTTCAAAGACTCGCAAGGTGGGGTCTGACGCTGTTAGATTTTAAGCCGATCCAAGGTGAGACAGGTGCTGCCATCTGCTGAGACTCAACCTTAATCTTCCTAATAGGTGTTTTTTTTTAAAAAAAATGCCAGTGTCTTGCTTTTTTTTCTTGTCTCAGGCATTACCTGTCTATAAAATAAATATTCCAGAATGTGTCTTGCTTAATGGAAGCATAGCTTAATTATAAAGAGCCTGGGCTTTGCATACAGAATATTTCACATTCTAATATGAAGGCTTTTTAGATAGTACTAGAAAAGGTTTTGTCCTTCCTTCCTTCCTTCCTTCCTTCCTTCCTTCCTTCCTTCCTTCCTTCCTTCCTTCCTTCCTTCTTTTTTCCTCCTCCTTCTCCTTCCCACCATTTCCTCCTTCCTCTTCCTCCTCCCTTCTTTCCTCTCCCTCCTTCTCCTCTTCCTCCTTCCTCTTCTTCCTTCCTTCCCTCCCTCCCTCCTTCCTTTTTCCTCCTTCTTCTCTCTCCTCTCAGCACCTCCTCCTTCCTCCTCCTCCCTTCTTCCCCCTCCCTCCTCCCCCTTTCCCTCCTCCTTTCTCCCTATTCTTTCTTCCTTCCTCTTTCCCTCCCTTCCTCCCTCCCTTGCTCCTTCTTCTTTTTTCCTCCTCGTCCATTCTTCCCTCTCCCTCCTTCTCCTCTCCCTTCTTTTCTCTCCCTCTCTCCCTCCTCCTCTACTATTTTCAGTGCTTTTAGCTCCAAAAGTCAGCAGTAGAGCTTCCAAAAAGTGGATGACTGCTAGATAGAGGCAAATTGGCATAGAAAACTCAAACTCCTTTGCCATTGTTTTGCAGCCCAGACTGGATAGCCTTAATCAAAAGCTGGTTTACATTTCTCGTTCCTGAAAAATTTGTAGACAGGAGCTCCCGTCAAGAGCAATAATTATTATTAAGCCCCACAGTAAGTGCGATGTCCTGCAGCTGCGCCATATCAGAGTGGATTTTTTTCCCCCTTTCAGTAGTGTCAGTCCTATTCTTCACTGTATCTACTTTTATTTTCTTTGTTGATCTTCCAAAGTCAGTGGCAGATCATGCTTTTATTTCTCAAAGACGTGATTGCTGGTATTTGATGGTGCATCAGTGATAGTCATGAAAATAGGGTCCAAAATTCAAGCAGATCCTGAATCAGTTATTATTTCTGTAGTTGATGGTAGTAAAGAACCAACGATCGATGTTACTGTGGACAGCTTGAATCAACACAAACCTATCCCGGTTTGTAGCTATTCAGACTGTTTGATCATTTGTCTATTTGTCGAGTACGTATTAGGTAATATATAAGCACGAATTGGAGGACGCGGTGGCTCAGGAGCTAGGACGTTGAGCTTGTCGATCGAAAGGTCGGCAGCTCAGCGGTTCGAATCCCTAGTGCTGCCATGTAACGGGGTGAGCTCCCATTACTTGTCCCAGCTTCTGCCAACCAAACAGTTTCGAAAGCACGTAAAAATGCAAGTAGAAAAAATAGGGATCACCTTTGATGGGAAGGTAACAGCGTTCTGTGCACCTTTGACATTGAGTCATGCCGGCCACATGACCACGGAGACATCTTCGGACAGTGCTGGCTCTTCGGCTTTGAAATGGAGATGAGCACCGCCCCCTAGAGTCGGCAACAACTAGCACGTACGTGCGAGGGGAACCTTTACCTTTACCTAAGCATGAATTGAATACATAAAATGGATACAATTAAAGGGAACATTAGGACAGGGATGGTAGGCATGCTGATACTCTTATGCACGCCCCTTACAGACCTCTTAGAAATTGGGTGAGGTCAACAGTAGCCAGTCTAAGGTTAAAATTTTTGGGGTTTGGGGAAGAAACCACAGAGTCAGGTACTACATTCCAGGCATTGACCACTCTGTCGCTGAAGTTGTATTTTCTACAATTGAGTTTGGAGTGGTTGACCTTAAGTTTGTATCTATTTTGTGCTCGTGTATTGTTGTGGTTGAAGCTGAAGTAGTCATTGACAGGTAGGATGTTGTAGCAGATGATTTTATGAACTATGCTCAGGTCATACCGAAGGCGGTTTTCTAAACCTCACATTTCAAGTCTTGGTGGCATAAGGCTGTTCTTTCCACAACTGCTGGCTGCAAAATCATCTTTCGTTCTACAATTTTGGGGGGGGGGCAGGAGAGGGAGTCTTTGCTTGTTTTAGGTTCTGGATCTTTCTGTATTTAGAATTGTGAGAAAGGAAGAAACAGACAATTTTCCTCCATGTATCTATACTATGCTTGATCCCATACAGTGTATATATATATTATGTCTCCCCTCCATTCTGATCCAAACATCCCCCATGGCTGCGATTTCTTCCTTCCCCCTCAAAATAGAACTGCGCCACTCCTATAATCATTTGTGTTGCCCTATTTTCTGCCTTTTGTAGCGCTGTAATAAATTTAAGGTGTGATGGCCAAAACTGTACCCTGTACGGTACTCTTAAGTACCGTCTTGCCATAGATTTGTATAAGGGCTATTATTCCCGCAATTCCATCTTCAATTTTCTTTGCTATGATTCCAAACATTAAATTTGCCTCTTTTCAGTTGATAAACTGGGGGAACATTTTCGTTTTGCTTTTCACTCAGATTCAGATTTCTTTTTCTGTTCAACTACTGCTAAGTTCAGGTAGCGTAATCCTGGGGTTTGAAACCTTAGCAACTTTACGACTTGTGGACTTCAACTCCCAGAATTCCTCAGCCGGCAAAAGGGAAGACGAGAAACAATGGATGGAAACTAACCAAGGAGAGAAACAGCCTAGAATGAAGAAGAAATTTCCTAACAGTGAAAACAATCAACCAATCGAACGGCTTGCCTTCGAAAGTTGCGAGTGCTCCAACCCTGGAGGCTTTGAAAAAGAGACTGGACAACCATTTATCTGAAATGGTATAGGCCGTGATGGTGAACCTATGGCACGGTGCCTGAAGTGGCATTGTTGTGTCTACGCCCCCCCGAGCTGGGCCCCCTGCCAGAAAGTGACTTGGAAAGTGAGGGGGAAGGGCTATCAGGACTTACTTCTGGAGCACCGGCTTCCCTGACTCAGCTCCAGGAGCCAGAAACAGGCCAGGTGGAGGAAATAACGAGGCCTCTATCCCCTGACTCTTTCCCCCCCAGGCCACGCCTCCAGACCCAGCTGATGGCAATCAGGCCTGGCTGGACTCTAGGTTTCGTAGGCAGGAGAGGTGGGAACAACAGAAGCAAGGGTGGGGCAGGCCTAGGTAGTGCTGAGTCATGGAGCCACACCCTACAGGATATAAAAGCAGCAAGGGCTGCTTTGTCTCTTCATAGCAGGCAAATCAACTGCTTGACTAGAGCTGAAGTTCTGTTTGTTGACTCATCGGCATCGAGGGAGATAACAGAGACACTTGGCAGATGCTTGCTAGTTTGCTGCCAGAGCTGATAGTGCCGGCTAATTAAGCCATCACTCGGACGGAGGCGAGGGGGGGGACAGAACAGGCATGTGGAGCTATGTTGCCTGACACACACGGTGTCACCCGTTCCGGGTTTCTAGTGTGCGTGTGCACACAACAATCAGCTGGACTTTGTGCGTGCGGCGGTGCTGGAAACCGGAAGAGCTGATCTTCCATTTTCCAGCATGAGCATGCACGCCAGCCAGCTGATTGGCGCGTGCGCAAGCATGGCAGTAACTGGTAGAGTTGCTGGGTGGCATGCATTCGTGCACATAGAAACCATAAGTTCATTTTCCGGGTTCCTTCCGCAGCTCCTTTTCCTGGTCGTGGCCCAGATGAGTGTGAGCATGCTCATGAAGCACATGTGTGTGTGTGTGTGCACGTGTGCTCCCTTTTGGCACTCGGTGCCGAAAAAGTTCGCCATCACTGGTATAGTGTCTCCTGCTTTAGCAGAGCATTGCACTAGATGACCTCTGAGGTCCCTTCCAGCTCTATTAGTCTATGATTCTTGTGCTGATCTTGAGAATTCTTTTTGAAAGTTGCCAGCTGGAGAAGTTTGGTATTAACCAGTAAACAGGGTTACTTCACTGCCCTATCTTAATCCCCATCACTGTACACAATTTAAAAAGTATTCTCCCAACATTGATCCCCGAGTTACTTAGTTCTAGAATTGTTGATTTATTCTTGCTCCCTGTTTCCCGTTCTTTTTAAAACAGCTGTCTATCCATAAGAACATCTGTTTTTATATTCCATGATATCTCTCAGGCATGGATAACCAGATCCACATGTGAAGGGCTCAAGAAGGAATCTTCTGAGATTAGTAGTTTGCACCGGGATAAAAGATAAGGTTCAATAGTATTCAAGAGTGGTTTGACTTTGCCCTCTTATGACAATATTGTTGTTGTTGTTAGTTGTCTGACCCATCGTGAACCCATGGACAATGTTCCTCCAGTCCTTCCTGTCCTCTACCATCCTCTGGAGTCCATTTAAGCTCATGCCGACTGCTTTAGTGACTCCATCCAGCCACCTCGTTCTCTGTCGTCCCCTTCTTCTTTTGCCCTCAATCTTCCCCAGCATTCGGCTCTTCTCCAGGGAGTCCTTCCTTCTCATTAGGTGGCCAAAGGATTTGAGTTTCATCTTCTGGACCCAGCCTTCTAAAGAGCAGTCAGGGTTGATCTCCTCTAGGACTGACCAGTTTGATTGCCTTGCAGTCCAAGGGGCTCGCAGGAGTCTTCTCCAGCACCAGAGTTCAAAGGCCTCAATTCTTTGGCGCTCAGCCTTTCTTATGATCCATGACAACCTAGAGATTCTAAACTAATTCTCCATTTGACTCCTCCCCCTGGCTTTGCCAGTCTCTCTCTAACAGTGTCTGAGTTTGTATAGGAACCCACTAAATTACTGTCCCCACCCAAGAATAGATTTGTGGGTTGTTTTTTTTAAAAAAAATCCAGACTTGAAAAAAGGATGAAAAAGACAAATAATGTAAAAAGGATGAGAAAAGGTATCAAAGGGCTTTTTAAACCGTAGCAACTCTAACTATTAACAAGAGTTCTCTCTGGCAGTAAATAAAATGCAACTCAAATAATGTCACTTGAGATTTAAAAAAAAGTTGTGAAATCTATTTTTCCTTAGATGTATTCACAGGTGGTTGCAAAAAGGGAAAAAGAGGTCCCACTAGCTTCACACATTTTTATTAAACTGCACTCTCGCTGACATAAAGCACATAAGATGAGGGAGAAGAAGAAAAAAAAATTAAAAATAAACAGTGAAAATCAATTTAGGTTGCCACCATTAAAATGAAGCCCGGGGAAGTGAAACTGGAATTTTTCAAAACAAAAGATCTTCAGAAAATTGTCACCCATCATGGTAAGAGAGACTGGCGACAAGATAGAGCCTAAATTTTAGCTCTAAGCAACATTTTAGACCAAGCCTGAACAATAAAAAGAATAATGATGGAGAAATATCTTTGTAGAACATCAGAAATGCTTCATAGGGCGAGTTTTAGCGATCATCTAATCCAACATTCTGTTTTATGTACGAGCTTATCCAGATGCCTCGCAGAGTGGCAAAATTAATTAATTGGATGGTTGCTAATGAGATATCTGTCAAGAATATTTTTAAAAAAACAAATTTATGGACAAATTGATCTATTATTTTCAGCTCCATCTATTCATTCAACCTCATCTCCCCGTGAACTGCAAAATGGTTAATTTGGGTGAGAAATTGCTCTTAAACGTGTATTTAGAGCAGATTTCAAAACTTAGTTTTCCCTTCAGAAAGACGCAAGCTTAAAGCTAATTTGAGCAAATTAAGGTATTTAGAAAGGTATGGAATGGCTTGGATTCATAGCAGTGGTGGGTTTCAAATTTTTTTACTACTGGTTCTGTGGGTGTGGCTTGGTGGGCGTGGCGTGGCTTGGTGGGCGTGGCAGGGGAAGGATACTGTAAAATCTCCATTCCATCCCCAATTTAGGTGAAGCTTACTGCAAAATCCCCATTTCCTCCCGATCAGCTGGGACTCGGGAGGCAGAGAATAGAAGGGGGCGGGGCCGGTCAGAATTTTTACTACAGGTTCTCCGAACTACTCAAAATTTCCACTACCGGTTCTCCAGAACTGTTTAGAACCTGCTGAAATTCACCTCTGATACATAGCCATTTGAATCCAGAAGGTGTTGATTACTGGTAATCCTTGACTTACAACCATTTGTTTAGCGACTGTTCAAAGTGACTTATGGGCATTTTTCACACTTATGAGCATTGCAACATCCCCATGGTCACGTGATCAAACTTTGGACACTTGGCAATTGGCATGTACTTAAACAGTATGACGGTGGCAGTATCCCAGGGTCACCTGATTACCTTTTGTGATTTTCTGGCAAAGTCAATGGGGAACCCAGATTCACTTAACAACTGTGTCCTTAATTTAACAATGGCAGTGATTCACTGAACAGCTCTATCAAGAAAAGCTATAGCAGTATAACATGTGCACGAATGCACATGAATTTCTGATTTATGGTGCGCATATGCGCACCGGCCAGCTACTTTTCTGGGTTTCTGGCCCACATGTGTGGGCGACGATCAGCTAGCTGGCGCGCACGCTCACGCAGGAAAATGGACGACCAGCTCTTTCAGTTTCCGGCACTGCCGCATGCTAAAAGGCCAGCTGATTGCTGAGCATGCAATGTGCGCCAGAAACTCAGAAGAAGAACGGGAGATGCCGCATGTACCAGGCAACATGGTTCCATGTGCCACTTTGGGCCCATAAGTTCGCCATTACGGGGCTATATAATGGGACAAAACTCATTTAATTGTCTCAGCAGCAGAAATATCGGCCTCGATTGTGGTCGTTACTCAAGGATTACCAATAGTTTCCTTTGTGATGCAGTGTTCAGCAATTGAACACCTGTAACAAGACTGTTGCTGAGTGAAAGGAAATAGACCCCCCCCCCCAAACATGGATGCGACCAAATATATTTAGGAGCCCCACCTCCTAAATATAGGTAAAAAGTATGTTTGAAGAAAGCTAATAGGTGCCCTATGCACGGTCACTCACGCCCTCGTGACGTCTCGCCTGGATTACTGCAATGCTCTCTACATGGGGCTCCCCTTGAAGGGCATCCGGAGACTGCAGTTAGTTCAGAATGCAGCTGCGCGGGTTATAGAGGGAGCCCCTCGTGGCTCCCGTATGACACCTATCCTGCACAGACTGCACTGGCTACCTGTGGCCTTCCGGGTGCGCTTCAAGGTTTTGGTAACCATCTTTAAAGCGCTCCATGGCATAGGGCCGGGTTACTTACGGGACCGCCTACTGCTACCGAATACCTCTCACCGACCCGTGCGCTCTCACAGAGAGGGACTCCTCAGGGTGCCGTCAGCTAGGCAGTGTCGTCTGGCGACGCCCAGGGCAAGGGCCTTCTCTGTGGGGGCTCCCACCCTCTGGAACGAACTCCCCCCAGGACTCCGTCAACTTCCGGACCTCCGAACCTTCCATCGCGAGCTGAAGACACATTTATTCATCTGTGCAGGACTGGACTAGATTTTAAATTTATAGGAGTTTTAACTGGTTTTAATATTTATATTATTTTTTAAGAATCTGGCTTTAGAATAAGTTTTTTAATGGTTATTTTAATTTGTACATAAATGCTTTATTTGCCTGTGAACCGCCCTGAGTCCTTCGGGAGATAGGGCGGTATACAAATATGAATAAATAAATAAATAAATAAATAAATAAATAAATAAATAAATAAATAATAACCTCTCTTTGTTTGAAATAACCTTTCAAGGGAAAGGAGCCCTCTCTTTTCCTCTTGTGGGACAGTAGTGTAGTGTTTTTTCCAAAAACACTACACTACTAACCAGAGCATATAAAACATTTGCTAGACCAATTCTAGAATACAGCTCGCCTGTCTGGAACCCTCACCACATTTCTGACATCAATACAATTGAACGAGTCCAGAAATATTTTACAAGAAGAGTTCTCCACTCCTCTGAAAACAACAAAATACCTTATGCCACCAGACTTGAAATCCTAGGCTTAGAAAACTTGGAACTCCGTCGCCTTCGACAAGACCTAAGTTTAACTCATAGAATCATCTATTGTAATGTCCTTCCTGTTAAAGACTATTTCAGCTTCAATTGCAATAATACAAGACCAACCAATAGATTTAAACTTAATGTTAACCGCTTTAATCTAGATTGCAGAAAATATGACTTCTGTAACAGAATCATCAGTGTTTGGAACACTTTACCTGACTCTGTTGTCTCTTCCCATAATCCCAAAAGCTTTAACCAAAAACTTTCTAATATTGACCTCACCCCATTCCTAGGACCATAAGGGGCATGCATAAGAGCACAAACGTGCCTACCGTTCCTGTCCTATTGTTTTCTTCTTCTTATATATATATATATATATATATATATATATATATATATATATATATATATATATATATATATATATATATATATATATATATATATATTTATATATTTATTTTCTGAGGTTTTCACGGGTGTTTGTATGTAGGTCTTTGGTTGTTCGGGTTTTCTCCCGTGTAAAATTGGAAGTGTCTTGGCGACGTTTCGACGAAATCTCATTCATCATCTTCAGGCTTCAGCTTCGTGCTTCTGGGAGCAGTGTGTGATCGCAGTTGTTTCTTCCTTTTAACTGCTAGTGGGGGTTTGAACTGATTGGGTGGGAGTTTGGCTGTGCTCTGATTGGCTGGGGTTTTTTTTGTGCCCTGATTGGCTGGGGTGTGTCCTGTTTGGGTGGGGGCTTGGTTGTGCTCAGATTAATGTGAGTTGCAGGGGGATTTGAGCTGGTGAGTTGCATTGCTGTTGTTTGGCTTCGTGTTTGTGGTCGTGCTACATCTTCATAGTGGGTGTCTGTCTGCTGTATGTATGGATTGGAGGGGTTTGAAATGGCTAATGTTGCAGCTGCGGTCTGGTTTCTGGTCCTTGGTCGTGCTTCCTGATCAGTGTGGGTTTGGGTCTGCTTTTTGGGTGGATGTGTGGTGGTGACATCCTGTGTGGACCTCATGAGTGTGGGTCTGGTGTCATTCCTCGTGTTAGGGACTCGTTTGTCAATAAGGGCGGGTTTCCAAATGGCTGGTAGGCAGGAGGTATCATCTCGTTTGTTCATGCTGTGTGGGCGTTTTTCTATCTCGATGGCTTCTCTGATTATTCTGTTATTAAAATGTTCAGTTTTGGCGATAGTTCTGGTCTTTTTAAAGTCAATATTGTGTCCTGTGGCTTTAAGGTGTTGGACCAGGGAAGAAGTTGGTTCCTCTTTTTTGACTGAGTTCTTGTGTTCTTCAATGGATACCTCCCGCCTACCAGCCATTTGGAAACCCGCCCTTATTGACAAACGAGTCCCTAACACGAGGAATGACATCAGACCCACACTCACGAGGTCCACACAGGATGTCACCACCACACATCCACCCAGAAAGCAGACCCAAACCCACACTGATCAGGAAGCACGATCAAGGACCAGAAACCAGACCGCAGCTGCAACATTAGCCATTTCAAACCCCTCCAATCCATACATACAGCAGACAGACACCCACTATGAAGATGTAGCACGACCACAAACACGAAGCCAAACAACAGCAATGCAACTCACCAGCTCAAATCCCCCTGCAACTCACATTAATCTGAGCACAACCAAGCCCCCACCCAAACAGGACACACCCCAGCCAATCAGAGCACAGCCAAGCTCCCACCCAATCAGTTCAAACCCCCACTAGCAGTTAAAAAGGAAGAAACAGCTGCAATCACACATTGCTCCCAGAAGCACGAAGCTGAAGCCTGAAGATGACGAATGAGACTTCGTCGAAACGTCGCCAAGACACTTCCAATTTTACGTGGGAGAAAACCCGAATAACCAAAGACCTACATACAAACACCCGCGAAAACCTCAGAAAACAAATATATATATATGCTTATACCTCCTAATATTTACTCATATATATGTTTATATACTATAAGACACACTTAGTTTTTGGGGAGGAAAATAAGAAAAAAGCTCATTGGCAGGTGGATCGGCCTCCTGGAATACCCCTAATCAGCTGTTCCCAGAGGTGAATTTTAGCAACAGGTTCTTTGGTTGTGAGCTCTGTGCCTTGCTTTTTTTTTTTTCTTTTTTTTTTCTGCCTCTGAAACTCTTTTTCAGAAAAACTTTTTTCTGCCTCTGAAAGCCTCCAAAAAAGAACTTCAGAAAAAAAAGCCTCTGAAGTTCTGTTTGGGGGCTTCTTTTCTGAAGTTTCATTTCTGATGCTTTTTTCAGCCTCTGAAACCTCCGTTTGAGAAGCTGGGTGGGGCTACATTCGGAGTATAAGACGCACCCAGATTTTCACTCTCTTTTTTGGGGGGAAAAGGTGTGTCTTATCCTCTGAAAAAATACGGTAGTTTCCATCCCTTGTTTCTTGTCTTGCCTTTTTGGCACTTTGGAAAAGAGTTTGACTCCCGTCGTCTTTGTAGGAGCCTCTCAAATCTTGGATGAAGCTCTTCCTCCAGTGCCAAGGTCACAATCCTACAATTGCAACAGAAGGGCCTAGCTGGGTCTCTGATACTTTGGCAGCCATCATTCAGCATCTTGTTTTTAGATGCGGTGGCACGATTTGCCAGTCACATATTGTTTCGAAGGCAATTGGCCTCTATGGAATTCTGTTTATCTGTTATGTTTGGCACTACCATAAATTAAAAGAAGTAGGAGGAACACCCCAGTGTACCTGAATAATTACTACAAAGCTGAATTAAATTAAAAAAAAGGGGGGAAGGTGATGGGATGGGATGGAGAGAATTGTTTCTCCCGTTATATATATTTTTTCCCAGACAAAAATGAGCATTTTATAGTACATACAAATCACTCCCTGGGAAGCTTTTCCACTTCCTTAATTGTTCATAAATTTAGTGACAGGTGGTTACACAGTAGGTGCAACAGGATTATTTTCATTTTTATGGCAGGCATTCACTTAACGAGAGAAAAAAAAATAGTCAGGCGCAAAAGGCAGTCCCCAGTTGACGTGTCATGGCGACCTGCAGGAAGGCTGGGTGGAAATTCAAAGTTACATTTTTTAAACTGTCGTTGTCTTCAGATGCTCCCTTGGTGAAATCTGAGACAAAATTTAAGCCACAGGTGTCCAACCCAGGCAACTTGAAGACTTGTGGACTTCAATTCCCAGAATTCCCCAGCCAGCCACACATGGAGGTTGGGAGTGTGAAACCTTACCTCAGAAATGTCCAACCTTGGCAACTTGAAGACTTGTGGACTTCAATTCCCAGCATTCCCCAGCCAGCCATACATGGAAGTTGGGAGTGTGAAAGCTTATCTCAGAAATGTCCAACCCAGGCAACTTGAAGACTTGTGGACTTCAATCCCCAGCATTCCCCAGCCAGCCATACATGGAGGTTGGGAGTGTGAAAGCTTATCTCAGAAATGTCCAACCCAAGTGTTCAAGTTGTCGAGGTTGGACATTTGTGAGGTAAGCTTTCACATTCCCAACCTAAGAGAAAGACGCTGCTCCCATGTGTGTTGACTTTGGGTTCAGATGTACAATAACCGCACAAAATCAAACAGCCGAAGATTCAAACCCTTCTAAAGGATAGTTTGGTATTGATTGCATTTTTTATAAGTCTGAATTCCAGTCAGGGCACAGGTGAATTATTCAGAATTGCTGCTCTCTCGACTTGTGCTTTTATCGTATTTGTAGGATTAGAGATGCTTTGGAGAATTAAAGATGAAATTTGACCTTTGCAAATTTCGGTAACGTTGATTTGATCTTGCTGCACTTGAGAAATGTAGACCAGAATTAGGTTAATGTTTCTCAAATCTCTGACACAAGTTTTTTTTTTTTTTTAATCTCTAAAGAAGCAGCAGCAGAATTTATATTTAAAACCACATACATTTTTCTCCAAAAATATATCTAGGAATGTGTCATCTAAGTTTGAATTCATTGAGAAATTGGGGTGGATTGTGCCAAAAAAAGAGGAGAAAAGATTTATGTAAAAATGGGAAAATAATAGAAATGGCTGAATCAGTGTAGAAACTGCCCCAAAAGGGAGGGAAAGCATGATTTATCCACTCTGAATGGACTATTATGTTATGTTAAAACAAGCTTTGTTAGTATAATTTTCCTTTATTTATTCGTTGAATTTAGATCCTGCCCATCTCATTCACAGTGGCTGTGGCTTTTTGGTCAGAGTCCCTTTTATGTCCTCTTCTTAAAATTCCCGAAAATGTTAGATTCTATGTAGAAAAGAGGAAAAGAAACTCAGGAAAAGAAATCATATAGTATAGGACAGTGTCGGCGAACCTATGACATGCGTGCCGGAAGCAGCACACGAAACCATCCCGTGAAGAAGGAGCCTCGCTGGCTCCTCTTCCATGTTCCTGTGATCACATGCGTGCCTGTCAGCTGGCCATCGCATGCGCAGGAGCGGCGGAATCTGGAAGAGCGATGTTCCGGCACACATGTGCAGGCTGTCACCCGACCTTCCGGGTTGATGTTGCGCGCATGCACGATGGCCAGTTGTTCGTTGGGCGTGCTTCGATGCCGGTATCCAGGTGTTTGGGTGCCAGCTCGCACATGTGTGATGGACTGCCGCTCTGTGCTGGGTATCGCCGCTCCGGCATGCGTGAAGGCCAGCGGGGCTGCGCATGCCTCGTGGAATGGTTTTGCGTGCCACTTCCGGCATGTAGACCAGCACGCGGGAATGTCAAAGATTCACCATCATGGGTATAGGACTTATCTGTGCTCAGGTTTGCTTTGATGAGTCACTTCCTACCATGGAAGCAATATAGATAGTCCTCAATTTACAGCTACAATAGAGATCAGAATTTCTACTGCTAATCAAGGCGGTTATTAAGAGATTTGTATAACCTTTAAATCGGAGGTGGGATTCACTTACCTTCCCTACCAGTTCACAAATGTGAGTGCGTGTGCACACTACCTTCCGTGCATGCTCTTTGCTCGCGCATTACATCGGGGCAGGTGGGCGAGGCTTCCCGCAGTTGCCACTACCCGTTTGCCCGAACCGGATAGAACCGGCTGAATCCCACCACTGCTTTAAATCATGATTTTTAAGCAGATTGTTGCAGTTGTTAAGTGAATCACACACAGTCACTAAGTGAATCCAGTTTCCCCATTTACATTCCTGGAAAGGTCAGAAATGGTCATCCCATCATACCTAGAGGCTGCAACCATTGTAAATACATGCCGGTTGTTAACCGTCCGAATTTCTATCACGTGATCATGTGGAGATGCTCCAACAGTCATAAGTCCAAGGATTGGTTGACTCTTTTTTTCCCAATGCTGTTGCAACTTCAGTCACTGAATGAATGGATATAAATCGAGGACTACCTGTAATCCATTGGAGAAGGAGACCCTCTCAGTGTTGAATTGGATAGCTAGATCCGGTTAGAATAAAATAGTAGCATTAAGGCTTAATTTACAGGGAAGACCAGGAGAAGGAGAAGGAGAAGGAGAAGGAGAAGGAGAAGGAGAAGGAGAAGGAGAAGGAGAAGGAGAAGGAGAAGGAGAAGGAGAAGGAGAAATCCTGTACAAAATAGGTAATGGCAGCGTGGTGGCTCAGTGGTTAATGTGCCACCAATTTTGGTCACCTTGCTACAAAAAAACGATGTTGAGACCTTGGAAAAAGTTCAGAGAAGAGCAACTAAGATAATCAAAGATCTGGAGACTAAACCATACAAAGAACGGCTGCAGGATTTGGGTCTGGCTAGTCTAAGGAAAAGAAGAATTAGGGGTAACATGATAGCAGTAGTCCAGTATTTGAGGGGCTGCCACAAAGAAGAGGGGGTTGAAATTATTTTCCACAGCACCAGAGGGCAGGACAAGAAACAAAGGTTGGAAACTGATCAAAGAGAAGCAACCTGGAATTAAAGAGGAACTTCCTAACAGTGAAGACAATTAACCAGTGGAGTAGCTTGGTATAGTATAGGTTGTCCTACTTGAGTTGGACTAGAAGATCTCCAAGGTTCCTTCCAGACTCCTATTCTGTTCTGTTCTGTTCTGTTCTGTTCTGTTCTATTCTATTCTATTCTATTTCTATTTCTATTTCTATTTCTATTTCTATTTCTATTTCTATTTCTATTTCTATTTCTATTTCTATTTCTATTTCTATTTCTATTTCTATTTCTATTTCTATTTCTATTTCTACTCTACTCTACTCTACTCTACTCTACTCTACTCTACTCTATTCTAAACACTGGGCTTGTTGGCTGGAAAGCTGGCAGCCCAGGTTCGAGACCCGATGGTCATGCGACGGAGTGAGCTCCCATCCTCGCCCAGCAGTTCGAAAGCATGCAAATGCAAGTAGATACAAATAAATAGTAGATACCACTTCGGTGGGAAGGTCACAGCACTCCATGACATGACCGTGGAAATATCTTCAGACAGCATTGGCTAAATGGCCTTGAAGCAGAGATGAGCACCATCCCCTATAATCGCCAATGAGTAGCAGAATAAAATCTGCAAGGACTCCTTTACCTTTTTTTAAAAAAAACGAAATAGGTTACTTGAGTGTCTGGTTGTATTGTGGCTTTCAAAAAAAACATTTTATCATGCCTGGCTGAATCTGAGTTGAATCTGAGCCTGTGATAGTTCAGATGTATTTCAGTAAAAGGCTCTTTGTAATTGCGATACTGTGGCGCATGTTGAAGTCCTTGTGAAAGATGAAATAGCTTGTTCCTGGCTTTACTCTTTGCTTCTCATGTGTGAAGCTATGATTGAAAGGTGGTTATATAAGGTATTATGCAGATCGCAAATGTTCTTCCTGAGGTTTTTCTTCCAATCAGTTCTGTTTAGATACTTCACTGTTCTCCAGTATTATTCTATGGTCTGTGACAGAGGTATCAAACTCAAGGCCTGTGGGCCAGATGCGGCCCACAGGGTACTTAGATCTGGCCCACGGGGCCAGCCTGGAAATATCAAAGGATTGGCCCATGGTGCCTGTTGTGCCTCGCCCGCCCCCGTCTCCTCAGCCGGGCCCCTCCCATCTCCTGTTATCTGAGCCAGAGACTGATAGTGAAGAAGAATGGCCTGGCATGCCTCCAGCCTCCAGCCCCCAGCCGTGGCACCATGCCCGGACAGACTGAGCAAACAAACCTCCTTCCTACAGCGTGTGAGCAAGAAGCCAGCTACGAGGTAGAATTGCCGGCAGCTGAGCAGGAGGACAAAACGTGGACAGATCCCCGCTTTTGGAGAATGGAGAGGCGACGTCAGCAAAAGGAAGGAAGGGGCAGGCCTGGATAAGTGCTGAGTCATGGAGCCACACCCCATGGCCTATAAAGGATCTGCTTTTTGGCATTCCTTGAGTCAGGCAAAGTCTCATCTGGTTGCTGAAGTCACACCTTGGATTCCTGCCTGCCCTGAGAACTCTGACAGGAATTTGGCAAAGCTGCAGAGGCTTCATGGCCACACTGGATACAGACTTCCCAGACCTGGCTGTCAGAGGAGGAGTGGGACACGACAATGCATCTGCTGGCCAAAACAGGGGCCGGGAGGGCACATGTGATGACCCATGGCCCTTTTTGGCCTCCGCAACCTCTCTGTACCACTCTGCCACCCCTCCGCAGCCCATTTTCAGCCAGCAGAGTGCTTCAGGAGGCTGTGGAGGCCAAAAACGGGCTGCAGGGAGGTTACGCGTGGCCCACTCATACCCCATTTTGTCTGGGAGGATGCTGCAGGAGGCATCTGTCCCATCCCGTCCTGTCCCATCCCCCTGGCCGGCCCACGGAGGAGAACTACAATGCTGATCCAGCCCTTGAAGAAATCCAGTTTGACACCCCTGTTCTATGACGTCTCAGTGGGAATGCCCGTTGAAGTTAAACCCATAGTAACAGGTTGGACGCAATGGGAATATGGCAGCAAGCCTAGATGGAAAATTTGATGATTATTATGTCCACCGGAATCTGTTTGTCAGATGCACTTCCTCTATTCTCTTGATAAAACCATCTCTAACTGTAACTCTCGGATTGTGCTGTCATCCACATTGATTTTATCAAACAAGATAATCTTCACTGTCAACAACCAGTACTTGGCTAATTTTTTTTAAACACTCTTCTTTATACAAACACACACACACACACACACACACACACACACACACACACACGAGTATACAATTGCAGAGAAGAGCTTCCAGTTAGATGGTGGGACATCTTTAACCCTTTCTAGTCCCCTTTTAAAGGGATGTGGTGGCTCATTGGCTAAGACCCTGAGCTTGTCGATCGAAAGGTCGGCAGTTCAGCGGTTCAAATCCCTAGTGCTGCGTAACGGGGTGAGCTCCCGTTACTTGTCCCAGCTTCTGCCAACCTAGCAGTTCGAAAGCATGTAAAAAATGCAAGTAGAAAAAATAGGGACCACCTTTGGTGGGAAGGGAACAGCGTTCAGTGTGCCTTTGGGGTTGAATCATACCGGCCACATGACCACAGAGACGTCTTAGGACAGCGCTGGCTCTTCTGCTTTGAAACGGAGATGAGCACCTCCCCTTAGAGTCAGGAACAACTAGCACATATGTGCGAGGGGAACTTTTACCTTTACCTTTAGTGCCCTTTTCTTCCTGACAGGAAATTCTGTTTCATCAAACAAAGATGATTAGGGAATTGGAGGCTAAACCGTAAGATGAACTGTTGTCAGAAGTGGGGATATCTAGTCCAGGGGTGTCAAACTTGATTTCATTGATGTCCGCATCAGGGTTGTGTTGGACTTCGGGGGAGGGCCCTGGCCAGCATGATGTCACTTGTGTCGGGAGTGGGGGCACCTCTGGTGGCTCGAGTGCTCTGCCAGTGAAAATAGACATCTGAGATCTGTTTTCAGCTGGGATGGCCTCCTGCAACCCTCCGTTTTTGCTGACAGAGACACTGTGGGCCGGTTAAATCTGGCTATTTCCAGATCTAAGCATCCCGTGGCCTGGATCCAGCCTCCGGGCCTTGAGCTTGACACCCCTGGTCTAGTCTAACAAAGAGGAGGACTAAGGGTGACATTTGTTAGCAGTTTGCCAATATTTGAGGGCTGTCACAAAGAGGTGGTCAACGTGTTCTCCAAAGCACCTGAGGTTAAGGGAAGAAGTAATAGATTGAAGCTTAGCAAAGAGAAATCTGACCTAGAACTTAGGAGAAATTTCCTGACAATGAGGACAATTAAACAATGGAACAGCTTGCCACCTGAACTTGTGGGTGTTCCATCAAAGGAAGTTATCAAGAAGAGATGGACCAAACATTTGTCCAGAATGATATGGTGAAGGTCCCTTCCAGCTGTTATGCTGTAAATCTGTAAATAGAATGAGGGCTATTTAAAGGAGAATTTTTGTAACCAGTCGTAGGTAGAAGCACCTGGAAGAGGAAACTCTAGGGGAGAAAATGCCATTACTTATCACAAATTCCATGTATTTATAACTTAGGTTTGAAGCTTCAATATTCCCAATGCAGCCTCCCCTACTTCTGAAAAGTCTCCTTTATGAAAATTGTCCATTTTTACCACTGTTTCTCAGATTTGGCCATTTTAATCTCAACAATCCCTTGGCAAACATGGCTTCCTGAGGAATTCTGGGAGCTGGAATACACACATCTCAAAATCGCCAAGTTCGAGAAACACCGATTTATTTTTACTAACTTACTGCTAACCCATTATTGATCCATCTGAGAGAAATGTCGAAAGGGGGAAAAAAAACCGCTTCTGTGTCTAAACTGGATGACATTATTAAAGTTTGATCACCTGGAACATTTGGGAATGTTGCTTTGATGATGTTATGTTGAAAAGGGAAAAGGTTGGGTGAAGCTACAGTACAGTAGTGGCCAAAATTGTGGAAACCTTTTGGGAAAAGTATATTTTCTAAAACTAGCTGATAACACCACTTTTTTGGGGAGTAGTACCATAAAGTTATATATCAATGGAAATACACTTTAATCAAGAATGTAATGCAATAACTTTTATGAAGGATTTGCTATTAGAATAGTAGTTACAGTATAAAGAAGAAAAGTGAAACACGTAGAAAAAAACGAGATATACAAAAATGATCCCCGTAGAAAAAACAAGATATACAAAAATTATCACCATGTCAGTGAATACTTAGTTGGGTAACCTTTAGCGTGAATTATGGCGTTACAATGTCTTCCCAGGGAGTGAACCAAGTCTTTTAGTTAGCTATTATAATGTGAAGCCAAGATTGAATGTTTGCTTCTATTAACTGGGTTTTATTGCTAAGTTGCTTCTGACTAACAAATTTCTTTAGTCAGCTTCATAGATTTTACAGTTCCCTCACATCCTGGACATAAACTGTTTCAACTCCTACCATCAAAACGACGCTATAGAGCATTGCACACCAGAACAACTAGACACAAGAATAGTTTTTTCCCCGAAGGCCATCACTCTGCTAAACAAATAATTCCCTCAACACTGTCAAACTATTTACTAAATCTACACTACTATTAATCTTCTCATCGTTTTCATCACCAATCTCTCTCCACTTATGACTGTATGACTGTAACTTTTTGTTGCTATCATTAAGGGTTAAATTGCAACCTATGACCACCATTTGTGTTGTAAATGTTGTACCTTTGATGAAGGGTTTTTTTTTCTTTTTCTTTTATGTACACTGAGAGCATATGCACCAAAACAAATTCCTTGTGTGTCTAATCATACCTGGCCAATAAATTCTATTCTATTCTAGATTTCAATTTGGTTAAGGTTTAGGCTATTCCCAGGCCATTCCAGCACTGAAATATGATTATCTTGAAACTCCAAAAAAAAAAAAAGTGGTGTTATTAGCCACCAAACCTCAAAAATACACTTTCCCCAAAAGGTTTCCACAATTGTGGCCACTTCTAGATGAAGGAACGCTTCAAACTTGGCTTTGAGGTCAGCTTCTGGAGAAGCCTTCAAGAGAACCAAATCAAGATGGCCTCTCCAATATTTACAGCCAGCAATAGTTAAAAGGAATTGAAAATCCACATTCTTTCTTTCTTTCCCCAGTCTGTGATAGGAAATATCTCTTTAGTGAGTAGGGTGAGATTATGAAATGAAGCCGAGTGGAGATATATAATCATAAAAGGCACTTTTATCTCACACCTCATGCAATCTTGATGGGCTCAACTGGTGTAATTTTGATGGCCTCTTACAAGACAAATGGCAGAGTAATGGCTATGTTTTGTCTTTGAGTGGTAATTAAGCATTCAAAAAATGACACTCTTCAAATGGAATGTCTGACTGGAGCCTTTTTCAGAAATAATGGCGCTGCTATTTCAGAAGCTGGAGGAGACAAACATTGACTTCCTTTTTTTAAAAGGGAAAAAGAAGGGGGGGAAATGTTCGGGATTATGTAATGAGGATGGCTGAGCCAAGACCAGTTGCTCTATTATTTTCTTTCATGGAAATTTCGTGGAATAAAATCTTGGGCAAGGAAAACAATCCTTTTTGTTTCGTAATAATATTATGACAGGAGTTCGATAATCAAAGTTAGCCAGAAGTTGGGGGTATTTTGTTGTTATTAGTTGCGAAGTTGTGTCCGACCCATCGAAACCCCATGGACAACATTCCTCCAGGCCTTCCTGTCCTCTACCATCCTCTGGAGCATTTAAACTCATGCCTACTGCTTCAGTGACTCCGTCTAGCCACCTCGTTCTCTGTTGTCCCCTTCTTCTTTTGCCCTCAATCTTTCCCAGCATTAGGCTCTTCTCCAGTGAGTCCTTCTTTCTCATTAGGTGGCCAAAGTATTTCAGTTTCATCTTCAGGATCTGGCCTTCTAAAGAGCGGTCAGGGTTGATCTCCTCTAGAACTGATTTGTTTGTTCGCCTTTCAGTCCAAAGGACTCTCAGGAGTCTTCTCCAGCACCAGAGTTCAAAGGCCTCAATCCTTTGGCGCTCAGCCTTTCTTTTGGTCCAACCCTCACAGCCATAGATTGCAACTGGAGGCACATCAAATATTAAACTATTTTCTTTGCATCTCTTTCACTTTATTCATCCAGTGAAATAAGACTTTAAATAAGTTGCTTGAACAGGAGTTCCCCCCTATGCAGATGCCAAAACGTCCTTCGTTAGACTCCTGATGACTTCACGGATACCATTGTTGGAAGAAATGTCCATCTGGGTTCAGTTCCAAGTGGGGGGGGGGAAACACTATACTCATGAAAGTTGCTTGGAAAGAAGGTTTATGGATGAACAGGATCACATGCCTTGGAGATCTTAGGCGAAAAAAGGGCAGAGATGTTGAGAGTGCCTGGGTTTTATGCCCTCTGTTGGGCTTTGGATTTGAGCTTGTGTTCTGATTGGTTGTCAGACTCCCATGGAGCCATGCAGGGGCAACTCTGTAAGCTGTGTTTTGAGTCCCAGGCTTGGTTGACTGTCTTTGGGCAATTCCTACTATGGCTCTGCTTGAAGGAAGTAGATCTTTGTTATGTAGAATAGACTGGCCCAGGCCTTAATGGCCCATTGACAACGGGGGGGGGGGGGGAGTTGAGTTTCTGCCTCCCTTTTAGGGGAAATATTCTGCCCTTTTAATATTCCCTAACATATCTCATTTTCCTAAGAGAGGGTGGGAGCTAACTTCCTACATACCCAAGTGATTTTCTTAGCAAACAGGTTTGCCACTGTCTTCTTCCTGCCTGTTTTTCAGCTAATCAGAATACAGAATAACAGAGTTGGCAGGGACCCTGAAGGTCTTCTCAGGCAGGAGAGCTTATACCAGTGTCAGTAAACCTTTGGCACGCATGCCAGAAGTGGCACGTGAAACCATTCCACGAAGAATGTGTGGCTTTGCTGGCTCCTATTCCACATTCCTGTGATCACACACGCACTGGTCAGCTGGCCGTTGCGCGCACGGGAGCGGCGGAATCCAAAAGAGAGGTGTTCAATCCCGCACGTGCAGGCCGGCACCGGAACTTCTGGGTTGATGTTGCACGCATGCGAGATGGCCAAGATGTTCATCGGGCGTGCATCCATGCTGGTATCTGGGTGTTCAGGTGCCGGCTTGTGCATGAGCAATGGACATGCTCTTCTGGGTATTGGCCCTCCTGCGTGCTTGAAGGCCAGCGGGGCCGTGCATACCTCATGCGATGGTTTTGCGTGCCACCTCCAGCATGCAGGCCGGCACGCGGTGACATCAAAGGTTCACAATCACTGGCCTATACCATTCCAGACAAAATGACTATCCAATCTCTTTGAAATTTCCAGTGATGGAAGTGTTGGAAGAAATATCCATCTGGGTTCAGTTCCAAGTGGGGACAAAGACACTGGAAACATGGAGGCTGCTTGGAAAGATGGTTTAATGGTGGCCAGGATCACATGGCTTGAGTTCCTGAACAGAAAAAGGGATGAGATCCTAGCGTGGGGAAAAAAGTGTGAATTGTCATTTAAGATCTTGAAGTAGAAACCTATACCTTAAGGGCAGAATTCAAGATAACAAGCTGCTGCCCAGCTATTAGCGTGCCACTCCCAGCAAAGCCTTCAGACTGAATTCTATTCTTGATCTTTCACTATAAAAGAAATTATGTTCACCCGGGAGGCACATTTTGCAATCCAATAATTAGCTTCTGCACTCCTTTAGATGTTCCATTTAAATGTTTTCCCCATCCATCTACTTCAGATCATAAGCACCAAATTATTTCCAAATTTTGGCATTATTATTTTTTTAGCATGCTGGATATAAAATTCCATTTGCTTTAGTGTATGAATTGCACCTTTGAATATTTACTTCATTTGTTTTCTATTTCTTGAGTATAGAGTACAGTAGAGTAGAGTAGAGTAGAGTAGAGTATAATAGGAGACGAGGAGAGGAGAGGAGAGGAGAGGAGAGGAGAGGAGAGGAGAGGAGAGGAGAGGAGAGGAGAGGAGAAGAGAAGAGAAGAGAAGAGAAGAGAAGAGAAGAGAAGAGAAGAGAAGAGAAGAGAAGAGAAGAGAAGAGAAGAGAAGAGAAGAGAAGAGAAGAGAAGAGAAGAGAAGAGAAGAGAAGAGGAGAAGAGAAGAGAAGTTGGAAATGACCTTGCAGGTCTTCTAGTCCAGCCCACTACTCAAGAACCTATACCAGTGATGGCAAACTTTTTGGCACCGAGTGCCCAAACCGGAACTGTCGTGCATGTGTGCTTGTGCACGCTCCAGAGGACTGGAAACTTGAAGACCAGCTGGCTGGAGGGCAGATGGCTGTTTCTTTGCCGTTTTTGGCTGGGGTTTTTTTGTATTTTGTTTTTTTGCCATTTTCAGGCTTTTTTTCAGGTTGTTTTCAGGCCATTTTGGGGCCATTTTCAGGCCATTTTTCAGGCCAAAAATGCCCCCCCCCCAAATGGCCTGAAAATGGCCCCAAAACGGCTGGGTTTTTTAGGCTATTTTGGGCTGTTTTTAGGCTGTTTTCAGGCCATTTTCTGGTACTCTGGTACTCATGAAGACCAGTTGGTGGTGGTGCGTGTGCCCACAGAGAGGGCTGTGCATGCCATCTCTGGCACATGTGCCCATAGGTTTGCCATCATGGACCGATACCATTTCAGACAAGTGACTGTCCAGTCTTTTCTTAAAAGCCTCCAGCGACGGAGCACCCACAGCTTCCGAAGACAAGAAGAAAAACTCCTTCAGTTTTTCTTAGAGCAAAGTTTACTCTTGGTAAGCTATTGTTGGTTTTGAAACCACCAACTTTTGGGATCTTTTTAGGCTCAGAACAAGACAACATTTAAACCATTGTCATTGTCTTCAAAGCATCAACCCCTAATTGGAATTCAGGTGATTAGGTAATGGTTTTTTGTTTTGTTTTAATAAGGCAGAGTAAAAGGTAAAGGTAAAGGTTCTCCTCACACATACGTGCTAGTCGTTGCCGACTCTAGGGGGGCGGTGCTCATCTCCGTTTTAAAGCCGAAAAGCCAGCGCTGTCTGAAGATGTCTCCGTGGTCATGTGGCCGGCATGACTCAACACCAAAGGCTCACGGAACGCTGTTACCTTCCCACCAAAGGTGGTCCCTATTTTTTTTACTTGCATTTTTACATGCTTTTGAAACTGCTAGGTTGGTAGAAGCTGGGGCAAGTAACGGGAGCTCACTCCGTTACACGGCAGCACTAGGGATTCGATCCGCTGAGCTGCCGACCTTTCGATCGACAAATTCAACGTCCTAGCCCCTGAGCCACCATGTCCCTAAGGCAGAGTAGAAATAGTCAAATAGAAAGAGAGATTTATGAGATTTTCCTTCCCAGCTTGCAGAAGAGATAAAAACCACTGGGGCTGAATAATTTTCCTCTACTGCATTCTTTCACCCGACTGGTGCTTTATATAGAAACTTTCATTCTCCTTGCAGAGTTTTAACTCCAGCTTCTACTTATTAATAAATATATGCATTATTTTTCTCCTCTTGCTGAAGTTGTACATAGTCCTCTAATTAGTTTCTGGAGGGTGACAGGTTTGACAGCTCCATACTTCCACCTCTAGCGAGAGAGAGAGAGAGAGATCCAATTTGAGTTCCTCACGGAGGATAGAGGTGACTCTTATTCTTCCTCCATTTACTTCTGAGGATAAAATGAAGGAAGAAAGGGAAGGTCAGTGGATCGAGATGGGCCCTGCCTCACCTTCATTAGGATCACATTTGAGCTACCTGGCAGTTACACCTCACTGAGATGAAAAGGACCAAAGACATCTCAAGAGCAAGAAGTTCAATCAAACTCTGAGAAAACAGTGAAATTAGGAGAGGGGAAATAAATCTACAGGCCTAACCAAAGATGGTTTGTTTTAAAAATAAAAATACGTTCGCTCACCGCAGTCAGTGGTGGGATTCAGCCAGTTCGCACCAAATCTGGGAGAACCAGTTGTTAACTTTCTAAGCAGTTCGGAGAACCGGTTGCTGGAAGAAATCTTATTTTGTTTTTGTTTTTTCCATTTTACAGGGCTAATCCTGTAAGGAAGGCAGGAAGGAAACATTCTGGTGGTGTTTCTAGCCTAATCTTTATTGCCCTGCTTACAGAAACTGCCTCTCGGGTTAACCCTTATTACATTGTAACAGCTAAGGCGAAGCGCCCATCGATGTGAGTGATGTTGAGTTGGCCACGCCCACATAGTCACATGACCACTGAGCCACACCTACCCAGCTGGTCATTAGGGCAGAGAACTGGTTGTTAAATTATTTAAATCCCTCCACTGACCGCAGGCCATAGTGTTTAGTCAGCACTGGATCGATATAAAGTTTGAATTAATCCGTCAGCATTAAGGGACAGTTTTTTCCACCTGAGTTCTGATATAAGTTAAATATATTTAAGAGAGAAAGAGAGTGTGTGTGTGTGTGTAGGTGGGTGTCTTTGTGATGTCTCAGCTTGGTTGTTTCCTTGCAAAAATTTCATTACCTAAGCTAGGTAATTTAATGAACCATCTGCCAGAAACTGATCAAGGTCAGAGAGCACTAAGGACTTCACAGATCAACTCTAAGCAGCAAATGTTTTGTTTCACTGATGTATTTTACTGCATTGGCCTACATTTAAACTTAGCCACACTTTGCCCTCTCCCTTCCTTTTCTGTATTTGCATTGTCTAAGTTTAGAGTGTAGACGTCCTGAGCAAGGTCCCTTCTCTTGCTTAGAGTTTCCTGCATTGCACCAGGCTCTTGGCTACTGCTTAAAGAGCAATGCGTTTTCACTTGCATTCTAATCTTCTGAGTTTTGCCAGCATTGTACTGCCTACCCTTGACTTGTCTCAAGCCTGCATACCTTCAAAGATGGAAGATCCATTTTTCATTCTATCGTCTGTCTGTCTGTCTGTTGTCTATCAACTACCATCTACCTTTCTCTCTATTGATCAATCTATGCAACATGTATCATCTATCTGTTTGTCTGTCAATCTCTCTATTGATTATCTATCTGACATCTATTATCTGTGTATCTGTTTGTCTGTCTGTCTGTCTTTATCTATTATCTGTCTGTCTATCTGTCCGTCTGTCCGTCCATCCATCCATCCATCCATCCCTATCTTTCATCTATCGATCGATCTTTCTTTCTTTCTTTCTTTCTTTCTTTCTTTCTTTCTTTCTTTCTTTCTTTCTTTCTTTCTTTCTTTCTTTCTTTCTATCTATCTATCTATCTATCTATCTATCTATTTGTTTTCTGAGGTTTTCGCGGGTGTTTGTATGTAGGTCTTTGGTTATTCGGGTTTTCTCCCGCATAAAATTGGAAGTGTCTTGGCGACGTTTCGACGAAGTCTCATTCGTCATCTTCAGGCTTCAGCTTCGTGCTTCTGGGAGCAATGTGTGCTTGCAGCTGTTTCTTCCTTTTTCCTTTTTCCTTCCTTTTTCCTTCCTTCCTTCCTTCCTTCCTTCCTTCCTATCTATCTATCTATCTATCTATCTATCTATCTATCTATCTATCTATCTATCTATCTATCTATCATCTAATCAATCAATCTATCTATCTATCTATCTATCTATCTATCTATCTAATCTATCTATCTATCTATCTATCTATCTATCTATCTATCTATCTATCTAATCAATCAATCAATCAATCTATCTATCTATCTATCTATCTATCTATCTATCTATCTATCTATCTATCTATCTATCTATCTATCTATCTATCTATCTATCTATCTATCTTCTATCTATCAATCATCTATTTATCTATCTATCTATCTATCTATCTATCTATCTATCTATCTATCTATCTATCTATCTATCTATCTATCTTCTATTTCTCTATTGACTGTCTAACATCTATCATCTATGTATCTGTCTGTCTGTCTGTCTGTCTGCCTAATATAGCCGCCCAACAGTGAAAAAGTAAGGTTCTACATTTAGGCAAAAACAAAATGCACCAGTACCGTATATGTGGTACCTTGCTCAATAGTAGTACCTGTGAGAGGGATCTTGGAGTCCTAGTGGATAACCATTTAGATATGAGCCAGCAGTGTGCAGCAGCTGCTAAAAAAGCCAACACAGTTCTGGGCTGCATAAACAGAGGGATAAAATCAAGATCACGTGAAGTGTTAGTGCCACTTTATAATGCCTTGGTAAGGCCACACTTGGAATATTGCATCCAGTTTTGGTCTCCACGATGTAAAAAAGATGTTGAGACTCTAGAAAGAGTGCAGAGAAGAGCAACAAAGATGATTAGAGGACTGGAGGCTAAAACATATGAAAAACGGTTGCAGGAACTGGATATGTCTAGTTTAATAAAAAGAAGGACTAGGGAAGACATGATAGCAGTCTTCCAATATCTCAGGGGTTGCCACAAAGAAGAGGGAGTCAAACTATTCTCCAAAGCACCTGAGGGTAGAACAAGAAGCAATGGGTGGAAACTAATCAAGGAGAGAAGCAACTTAGAACTAAGGAGAAATTTCCTGACAGTTAGAACAATTAATAAGTGGAACGACTTGCCTGCAGAAGTTGTGAATGCTCCAACACTGGAAATTTTTAAGAAAATGTTGGATAACCATCTGACTGAGATGGTGTAGGGTTTCCTGCCTGGGCAGGGGGTTGGACTAGAAGGCCTCCAAGGTCCCTTCCAACTCTGTTGTTATGTTATGTTATGTTAACATCTATCATCTATGTATCTGTCTTTCTGTCTGTCTGTCTGCCTAATATAGCCGCCCACCTCACAAACAAGTGACTCTGGGAAAGCTACGTTCATACAGAATAACAGGGTTGGAAGGGACCTTGGAGGCCTTCTAGTCCAACCCTGTGCTCAAGCAGGATACTCTATACCATTTCAGACAAATGGCTGTCCAGTCTCTTCTTAAAAGCTTGCACTGATGGCGCACCCATCATGTGATGGAAATCACATTTTTATTTATTTATTTATAATTGAATTTGTACACCGCCCTTCTCCCGAAGGACTCAGGGCGGTTAACAGCCAGTTTAAAAAAACATAATAAATACAAATTAAAAACACAATAAAATTAATATAATGTGTGGCCGAAATACTAAAAAGCTAACAATAATAATAAAACTAAAACCCCATTAAAAACTACATTTTTAGACTAGCCCTGCTCGATGGAATAAAAGAGTCTTCAGCTCACGGCGCAAGGTCCGAAGGAGTTGGCGAAGCCCCAGAGGCAACTCATTCCAGAGGGCAGGAGCCCCCACAGAGAAGGCCCTCCTCCTGGGGGCCGCCAGTCGACATTGTTTAACTGACGGTACCCCGAGGAGGCCCTCCCTGTGAGAGCGCACAGGTCAGTGATGGAAAGACCCACATCACCCATCATTGCCTGCTGAAGGCCTCCTTTAGGGCCTTCAACTTCCTCAGGTTCAGTTGTACAAAAAAAAAAAAAAGGAGTGCAATTTTATCCCTTGAGTCCAGCTTCTACCCTCATAAAATTCATCCTGTCTCCAGATTTTACCTTTCATAGCCATGAGTCAGCGAAGCCCTGAGCTTTACGATGGCAAGGAAGAATTTAGATAATCCACACCTGAGCACTAAGCTAACCCAGTGAAAACCTCTACCTTGACCTTTATATGGATGGATTCCAAAGACTGTCCTTTAGTTATCCGTGCATTATTATTATTATTCTGATGATGACAGAGGTGATTGTTGTCCCAGATAGATTGGCTTAGTGCTGCTTGGCTGAGCATACGTTTGGACAGCAGGTATAAGTGCCAGACCCTTATCAAAACTTAGTTTGCAAAGAAAGTAGAGAAAGCCCCATTTGCTCATTCATCCCTCTCTCCCATCTCTTGCTAATCTGATCGCCCCGTGTTTATGCCTCTCTCTCTCTTATCTATCAGCTACACAAACACAAATGTGATACCGAAAGTTTTGCTCTCCAAATTCACACTCCCAACAGCATCCTGACAGTGGGAAGCCAAGGGCAGGAAACTGTGCTCTGCCATGCTTTTTAAAGCCCTCTGCTCCTTGGGACCCAGATAGCAATCTCTGCTAAATTTAGCCCGTTGCATTATCTCTGTGAGCTGCCGCCACTTCAGGATTCTGCAAAACAACCCACCCTCCCCTTCAGGGTGGGAACTCTTGATGGAAGAATGACTCAGCCTTGATAGTTTTCCTGGGATTCAGAGATGCCATTGGTAAATAATTGGGCTGTAAAGACTAAGAGCTGCCATTCGGGCCAAAGAAATAGGTAACCGTTGAGGGAAAAAAAAAATCTGTCTATCAGAGCAAGAGTGACTCAAAATGCCAGGAGGATGAAGAATATAGAATAACAGAGTTGGAAGGGACCTTGGAGGTCTTCTAGTCCAACCCTCTGCTCAGGCAGGAAACCCTACACCATTTCAGACAAATGGTTGTCCAATCTCTTCTTCAAAACCTCCAGTGATGGAGCATTGTGTGTGTGTGTGTGTGTGTGTGTGTGTGTGTGTGTGTGTGTGTAATGTATAATGATTTTGCATTAAGTAAGTAAGTAAGTAACATGCAGTAAGTTGCAACCTACTGGAAAGATTGTTATTCACTGAAATAAAGAATCTTTGTATGCTCAGCTTGTAGTGATGGAGTTGTTAGGATCAACTCCATCTTCTTTTATCAAATTGTGTGGGAACCTGAAGTAACAATTTAGAAGGTCTTCTAGTCCAGGGGTCCCCAACCTTTCGGATCTCAGGGACCACAAAATTCATAATTTAAAATCCCACGGACCACTAATATGATCTGCCTAAGACCAGCTGGGTGGGTGTGGCTATGTGGTCATGTGACTGGGTGGGCATGGGCAACTCAATGTCCAACTCACTGTCACTCACATTGAAGGGCACCTCGTTGGCCTCTACTCACCCCTCCCCTGCCGGCCATTCCTCGCCTCCCCACCCAGGCTCCATAGGGCCCCAACAGGAAACAGTTGTTGGAGCTAAGCAGCCACCACAAGAAAGAATTGGCAAAACAGCTGACTCAGCTCAGATTGGTTCTGATCGAGAAGGAGGCTCACCAGAAGCACCTCACTCAGGACTACGAGCATAGGCTTTCCAAGCAGAGGAAAGGCCTGCAGTAGTGCAAGACCAGATACCGGCGCCTGAGGCTCAGCGGGCTGAAATGGTCAGCTAGTTCCAGGCCATGATGCAGTCCCACTGGAACAAGGTCCTCCACCTCTTTGCCACCAGCGGCACTTCCCCCCAGCCTTCGCCCAAAGCCCTGCACCAGGAGGCTGAAGCAGACCCCAAGTCGGAATTTCTGCCCTCCTCCAACCTGCACAAAAAGACCCCGAAGGGGGAGACTCTCTGCAGCAACACAAATATTCATTGCATGTATCTGGCCCAGGGGCAATAGTTTGAGGACCCCTGATTTAGTGCAATATAAAAAAAATGCAAATCATTTTTCTGTGGACCATCAAAATTTTCTCGCGGATCACCAGTGGTCCACAGACTGCCAGTTGGTGACCGCTGCTCTAGTCCAATCCCTGCTCAGGCAAGAAACCCTTCACCCATGGGGAGGGCAAAAAATGGGCCTACCGGGCCCACCGTGCCATTACCTTCCAAAAGTGGGGGGAGCACAGGGGGTTGCATGTGCATGTGGGGGGGGGGCAGGGGGCATTGAATTATGGGCGTGGGCATGCACGCGCGCGTGTGATACCCCCCCCTGCGCTCCCCCCCACACTTTTGGCACACGACGACAAAAAGATTATCATTTTTATTTATTTTTATTTATTTATTTATTTTGTCACAACATCATATAAAAAGATTTCGTAGTATATAAACATATATATGAGTAAATATTGGGAGGTATAAGCATCTATATATATATAGGAAGAAGAAAAGAAAAACAATAGGACAGGAACAGTAGGCACGTTTGTGCGCTTATGCACGCCCCTTATGGTCCTCTTAGGAATGGGGTGAGGTCAATAGTAGAAAGTTTTTGGTTAAAGCTTTTAGGATTATGAGAAGAGACCACAGAGTCAAGTAAAGTATTCCAAGCACTGATGATTCTGTTACAGAAGTCATATTTTCTGCAATCTAGATTAAAGCGGTTGACATTAAGTTTAAATCTATTAGTTGCTCTAGTATTATTGCAATTAAAGCTGAAGTAGTCTTTAACAGGAAGGACACTACAATAGATGATTCTATGAGTTAAACTTAGGTCTTGTCGAAGGCGACGGAGTTCTAAATTTTCTAAGCCCTTGAACGTTTGTGAACGACCACTCTAAACAATTGCACATCCTTGTTTGGTTAAAAATAGTCTTAATATCAATGTTCTACAATGCCAGAGGATCCAGCATCTGCTTTGGGTCAATCACCTGACGCTCAATTTGAATTTAATGACAATTGGAGCATTTAAAAGCAATGGGACAAAAAGAATAAGCTACCAAATATTCATCTCATTGTAATTGTCATCTTCTTCCAAATTATAGTGCTATATGTTTATTTCTATTTAACTAGAAACATGAGGGCTGTGCTTTGAAAAGCATCCTACAAAGGTTTCCACTGAAATGAACATCAATCAATTGCACCATAATAATGCTTTTTTTAAAAAAAAATATGCATCTAACTATAACATCAGAAGCTTCTATCCAAATCTACATCCTCTGCTAGTCTTCTTTTATGATGAATTTTCTCCTTCTTGCAAATGATACCTATAGAGCCGTGATGTTGAACCTTTGACATTCCCACATGCTGGCCTGAGTGCCGGAAATGACACACAAAACCATCCCATGAGGTATGCGCGGCCCCGCTGGTCTTCATGCACACGACAGCAGTGATACCCAGAAGAGTGGCGGTCCATCGCGCATGCACGAGCCAGCATCCAAACACCCAGATACTGGTCTGGAAGCCCACCTGACGAACAGCTGGCCATCACGCAGGCATGCAACGTCAACCTGGAAGGTTGGATGCTGGCCTGTGCATGTGTCCCGAAACGCCGTTCTTCCAGGTTCTGCCGCTCCCATGCGCATGACGGCCAGCTGATTGGTGTGTGTGTGATTACAGGAACACGGAAGAGGAGCCAGTGAGGCTGCGCATTCTTCGCGGGATGGTTTCGTGTGCCACTTCCGGCATGCTTACCATCGTTTCGCCAACACTGCTATAGGACAATTGTAATGCCTTCCCCTTCAGTATGAGTCCATCTGGTTCCTTATCCACCAGGATAAGAACCATTTGGTTGTTCTGCTGTTAAGCCTTTTAAAATTGGTATTATGTTCCATTAAGTTGGTGTCAACTCCAAGTGACCCCATAACATAGACTCTTTCCAAGACAACCAGTCTCCAACTTGGTCCTTCAGGTCTTCTCCATCTACCTTAACTGATTAACAGAGTTGGAAGGGACCTAATAGGTCATCTAGTCCAACCCCCTGCTCAAGCAGGAGACCCTATACCATTTCCGACAAATGGCAGTCCAATCTTTTCTTCAAAGTCTCAAGTGATGAAGCTCCCACAACTTTCGAAGGCAACTTCTGTTCCATTGGTTGATTGTTCTCATTGTCAGAAAGTTCCTCCTGATTTCTAGGTTGAATCTCTCCTTCTTCAGTTTCCATCCATTATTCCTTGTCTGGCCTTCAGGTGCTTTGGAAAACAGCTTGACCCCCTCCTCTCTGTGGCAGCCCCTCAAGTATTGGAAGATGGCTTTCATGTCTCCCCTGGTCCTTCTCTTCACTAGACTAGCCATGCCCAGTTCCTGCAACTGTTCATCGTATGTGTTAGCTTCCAGCCCCCTAATCATCTTGGTTGCTTTCCCCTGCACTTTTTCTAGAGTCTCAACATCTTTTTTATAGTGTGGTGACCAAAACTGGATGTAGTATTCTAGGTGTGGTCTTACTAAAGCTTTATAGACTGGTATTAGTACCTCACTTCATCTTGATTGTATCCCTCTGTTAATGCAATTTAGGACTGCATTGGCTTTTTTAGCTGCCGCTGCATAACTGCTGGCTCATATTTAGCTGATTGTCCACTAAGACTCCAAAATCCCTCTCACAGTCACTGCTGTTAAAACTGGTTTCCCCCAGTTTATATGGGTGCTTTTGGTTTTTCTTACCTAAGTGTAAGACTTTACTTTTCTCTACATTGAAAAGTTTGCTACTGGTCATTTCCTTCTCTTTCGTTCCATCTTTCCCAACATTAAAGATGTTGTTGTGACTCCAGCCCCAAACCTGGCCCCATGCCTGACTCCGAGAGTGAGGGGGAAGGGGCGGTAAGGCTTACCTCAGAAGCACCGATTCCTTTGGCCCGGCTCCAGGAGCCAGAACCAGACCAGTCGGAGGACGTAATGAGGCCGTCATCCCGATTCCTCCCTTCCCCAGGCTACGCCTTCAGACCCAGCTGATAATAATAATAATCAAGCTTGGACTGATCCATGCTTCAGAAGATTAGAGAGGCGGCATCATTAAAGGGAAGGGTGGGGCAGGAGCCCCACCCCACAGGACATATAAGGAGCTTTGGGACTGCTCTCATTCCATGGGAAGCAAAAACTAGCTGAACCGTTTCAAAGAGAGCTGAAAGTCTTACTCTGTGAGTCATTTGTTTGAACTTTGGCAGGCAGCTGCGATTTCTCTGCCAAGACTGATAAGAGCCGTGAATCCACTGGCTGAAGGCCAGCTCATTACTCCGAAGTGGAGAAGGAGATAGAACAGATGTCTCCAATCTTCATATAATGCAGGGGTGTCAAAGTCACGGCTCGGGGGGCCAGAACCAGCACACGCAGTGCTTAGATCTGGCCTGGGGGGCCACCTTGGAAATAGGGAAGGACTGGCCCTCAGTGCCTCTGCCAGCAAAAACAGAGCTCACGAGGGCTGCAGGCGGCTCTCCTGATCTCTATTTTCACTGGCAGAGGGTTGCAGGAGGCCGTCACACCCAAAAACGGAGCTCAGGAGCCCGTTTCACTGGCAAAGCGCTCGGCAAGGCGCCCCTGACACAAATGATGTTGAGGTGGCCACACCCACCCAGGCCACACCCATTCTCTCTCTCCCCCCCCCCCCCATGGTCAAACACAACCTTGATGTGGCCCTCAGTGAAATCGAGTTTGACACCCCAGATATAATGTGTCCAAACTAGAGTCTTTTGTGCCTCAAGGTCCCTTCCAACTCTGTTGTTATGTTATGTTAAGTCAGAACTCTGAGTTGGTTGGTTTGACGATCCATCGTTTTTTTGACGATCCATGTTATTTTCAGGAATCTTTTGGAAAATGGAAGATAACAGCAACATGTTCTCATCCTATACAGACTTCAGATTTACGGCTAAAAAAACCCCCAAACCCTTCCTAGAGGAGCTGAGGAATATGATTAATATTTCAGCCATTTTCCACCCTCTTTTATTCATAGACTTGTTTCCATTTATGGTGCCTCTATTAAAACTGAATGAAATAGAGATGAAAAAGGCCAGAAAGCAAGTAAGCAACATATTTTGTTGGTTAACATTTTCATTTCAACACCAACCTTTTTTTTTTTTTTAGCGAATTCCATCAACCTGGAGTAATATTAATCAAGGGATAAGCTAACAGAGGGTGCCTGTTGAGTTTAAAATAAATAAATAAATGCGATGCATTTACATTGTAATTTCTTGTTTGTTCAAAAGCCACACGGAGAAATTGAATTTGAAAGTGACGCCAAGCAAATTCAATAACAATAAAGTCTTGATTTATTTTCTTTTTCCCCTTGCAGTTTTTAAACCTAATTCACCTGACGTTTTAATTAATACTTTTCCACACAAAAAACCTGGCCAGCACCAACCAGTCCCGCACCATATTTTGGTTTTGTTTTGTTTTTTCTGTGAACGTTTGGGTTTATTTTACTACAAATAAATAATTCCTGCGATAATGCTCTCAATAATGCGGAGGATAAAATTCCAGCACGGGGAACAAAAACTTTTGTTTGCCCTTCCTCTTATTAAAAATCTAGAAATAAATCTAAAAATAATACCATTCCTGTCCTAATGTTCCCTTTGGTTGTATCCAATTCGTATAGTTATTTCATGCTTATACTTACATATATTGTTGTGTTAGACAAATAAATAAATAAATAAAATAAAATAAATAAAAAGTGGAAAGCTGTGCATTTTCAGTCATTCGGAGAACACTGGAAACTGTAGGATTTTTCTCCTCAATTATTGTTGCCTAGATTCCCTTGTCCCTCTTTTCCAAGCTTAGAACTTCTCAACTCACATTGTATAGAAAAGATCTTTAACAGGAAGTCTTTAACAGGAAGGACATTACAATAGATGATTCTATGAGTTAAGCTTAGGTCTTGTCGAAGGCGATGGAGTTCCAAGTTTTCTAAGCCTAGGATTTCAAGTCTGGTGGGATAAGGTATTTTGTTGTTTTCAGAGGAATGGAGAACTCTTCTTGTAAAATATTTCTGGACACGTTGAATTGTATTGATGTCAGAGATGTGGTGAAGGTTCCAAACAGGTGAGCTGTATTCTAGAATTGGTCTAGCAAATGTTTTATATGCTCTGGTTAGTAGTGTAGTGTTTTTGGAAAAGAAGCTTAATACTTGTGACAGTAAAGAAAGCAAGCAACAAGCCATAATACATAGCACGAGCGCAACTGAACCAAGGTAGCTCATGAAGTATCTCAGGGGCCTCCAAACTTGGCAACTTTAAGACAGGTGTGCCTCCTTTCAGCACTCAAGAAAGAAAAACCCCAATTCCATTTTTATAGAGAAAGGTACTTTTACTGAGTATGAACTGAATGCAACCAATGAAAAGCAAGGTCTGAGGCAATAGGTGGGAAAATCACATATAAGAAACATCTCCAAAACCCTCCCCGCTCCAGTCAGTATTATCCAATCCACGTTCCCCCAAGGGATCATGTGGGGTGCAGCTTCAGATGGCTCCATCCCTCTGGTATGCCCGGATGGTTGGCCTTGACCAGTTATCAGCATGCCTTCCAACTGCAGAGAAAACGCTGAGGGAAAATTCTTCCAATCCTCTCCCTGTTTCAAGACATCTCCATCAGCTCACTTCCCTCTTCCTCCATAACCAAGAAAGCTCCCCCTCCCCCCCCCCGTTACAATGACAGCCGTAGCAAGCAGAGCAATAAATCAATAAATCAGTAGAAAGAATCTGGTGGATTATGCAGAATGTTCTGAAGAAGAAGATAAAGTTCCTACCGCAATTTTTCCTTTTGGGAATAACAACGGACTGTACAGTGATTGAGACTAAGTTGATTTTGAACTTAATAACAGCAGCACGACTGTTGATTGGACAATATTGGAAGAAAAAAGAATTACCCACAATAGAAGAATGGATATTGAAAGTTTCCAATTTGGCTGAGATGGCTAAAATCTCAGCCTTCTTGAAAGACAGTACTCAAGAAAAATATTTAAATGAATGGAAGAACTGGATTGATTATATTCAAAATAGATATCGGATTAAGAAATTTCGGATTGCTTTTGAATGAAGGATGTTATTTTTGATTTTAATGGAAGAAGTCAGGTTATGTGAGAGAGAAAGATTATAATTGTGTTAGATTTTAAAAATTTAATGTATGACTGTTTTGTTTAAGGAACTATACCTTGTGTTTGCTCCGGGAAGTCCGGGGGGGTGGGAGGGGGGTTTAGGAGGGAGGGGGGGAGGGGGAAAAATTTAATTGTTGTAAAACTTTTTTAATAAAAAAAAAAAAAATCAGTAGAAAGCAAGCAGAGCAATAAATCAATAAATCAGTAGAAAGTGGAGGCTGACATTTGTGGACTTCAACTCCCAGAATTCCCCAGGTGGCTGGTTGAGGAATTCTGGGAATTGAAGTCCACAGGTCTTAAAATTGCCAAGTTGGGAGAGCCCTGAATGATCTGTCAGCCATTTCTGTTAAATGATAGAATGGATCTCTATCTTCAGATGGAGGCAATCATGGAAGAGTATTAACTTGCCAGTTCACTGGCCTGAATCCTGCAGTTGTTTCCTCCACTCTCCAAATGGTGGAAAGGTAAAATACAGATCAATTTCATGTGCAACTCTGCACATCAATCCCGAAATGTCCTACTTACGCAGGGACACAGGACCATCTCACCCTCTCTAAGCCAGCACTGAAATTCCATGTTCTATGCTAAAAGAATGACTTTCCCTCATCTGCTCTCTGATCTATTTATCTGGTAATGCCTAGGGGTTGAATCCAGAAACTTCTGCACTGAAGTGACTCCATAGCACCAAACTTACTCTCCACACCCAGCTCAGTACAAATTTGCCACCATTCAGTGTTGAAATTATTACAGAAATGGATGTCTGAAATCAGTGGTGGGATTCAAATAATTTTAACAACAAAGTTGCTGAGGTCCAGTGTTCCACAAGGAGACTGGTGGATGTCTTTCACAGAGGAAGATGGTAGATAAAAGCGAGGGCCATTTTTTGGGATGGAGCCATCTCAACCCAAAGACTGACGCCGGCTGATGTCATTGAGACAGACCTAGCAAAAATGGAGGATGGACGCTATGTGGAAAACCCTGAATAGAACCTAGGGCGTGATTGTGAATGGATGGAGTGTGGCTGAGTGTGCGGAAGGGCGGTGTGGAACATCCCAGAGTGGATGCAGCCCGCAGTGTGCTCTCTGCCCTAATGACTGGCTGGCTGGGTGTGGCCATGGTGGGTGTGGCCAGGAGGTGTGACAGGCAGCAATCAACCTCCTGCAACCCCCCTGGGAGCAAAAATGGACCATGCGGGGGGAGGAACGTGCCACCCCTCATGCCCCATTTTGGGTCTAGGAGGCCTCCCTGAAGCCTCCTGGGAGTGAAAACAGGCTGTGTGGGGGGGACGACGACACACACACCATGGCACACCATGTCGGGCCTAGTAGACCTCCCTGCACATACCTGGGAGTCAAAATGGAGTGGGTGAGGACTTCTGGGTGGGGAGGGGAGGGGCCAGCCAGCAATTTAACTACCGGTTCACCCAAACCATGCCGAACCGGCTGAATCCCACCACTGTCTGAAATGTTCTAGGTTTAAGATGGCTTTTTGCTGGGAGTCATGCCAATGGAATGGTATCTGTTCAGCATATGGAATATCATCCACGGACTAACAATATATATTAACATTTCACCTACATTAGCAAATACAATAAAATATAATTTTTTTAAAAAGAGCTCTGTTCAAATACCAATGTCTAGGCCAGCGGTTCTCAACCTGTGGGTCGCGACCCCGTTGGGGGTCAAATGACGATTTGCCAGGGGTCGCCTAAGACCATCAGAAATATGGGAAGTATACTTGCGAGTCGAAGAATCGCGCTCCAATGGTTGACTCCACAAGCCAGCTGCAGGCTCTTCAAATCGCTAGCCGAATTCGGCTTCAGGCGCGATGAATTAAAAAAGAAATCTTTGCTCTGATGTCTCCCTCTCAAGCCAGCTGCAATCACTCCCAATCGCTAGCCTAACCTGGCTTCAGGCGCGATAAACTTAATAGGGGAGGAGTCTCTGCTTTAATGCCTCCGTCCTCAAGGCAATTGCAAGCAGTTCAGATCGCTAGCCAATACGGCTTCAGGCGCGATAAATTCAAAATGAAAATAATTTTACAGTTGGGGTCGCCACATCGTGGGGAATTGTATTAAAGCGGTTGCAGCACTATAAAGGTTGAGAACCACTGGTCTAGGCCATCCAACCATTGAAGCACAGCATCGATTATATATTTTTTTTAAAAAATCCAGATACTGGATTGGCATTTCCCTCAGTTTATAGCCAGTCACAATATGATAACAGAATAATAGCACTGGAAGGAACCTTGCAGGTCTTCTAGTCCAACCCCCTGCTAGGTCAGAAAACTCTATACCATTTCAGAATAATGGTGATCCAATCTCTTCTTGAAAACTTCCCGATGTCGGAGCACCCAGAACTTCTGGAGGCATGTCGTTCCACTGGTTCATTGTTCTAACTGCCGGGAAATATCTCTGTTTGATGTAAAGGTAAAAGTAAAGGTTCCCCTCGCACATACGTGCTAGTCGTTGCCGACTCTAGGGGGCGGTGCTCATCTCCGTTTCAAAGCCGAAGAGCCAGTGCTGTCCGAAGACGTCTCCGGGGTCATGTGGCCTACATGACTCAACACCAAAGGCGCACGGAACGCTGTTACCTTCCCACCAAGGTGGTCCCTATTTTTTCTACTTGTATTTTTACGTGCTTTCGAAACTGCTAGGTTGGCAGAAGCTGGGACAAGGAACGGGAGCTCACCCCGTTACACGGCAGCACTAGGGATTCGAACCGCTGAGCTGCCGACCTTTCGATCGACAAGCTCAAACGTCCTAGCCCCTGAGCCACCGTGTTTGATGTGGGACCCCACAATCACACTAAGGGGAGGATACTGTGCCCCATTTATATGGAGAGTCATGGCAAAATGCTGTGGGAGGTGTGAACCCTATTCAGGACTGTCCATTAGTAGAACGAGAAGGGTTGACAAGAATTGACAAGAGCGTGAGGGTGCTCCACTGTCATCTGCATTGGGTAATGTGCTGTAACTCACTTCAGTGCTGTTAGCTCGGCCTCCCTTGGCACTGCCATTGCTTAATGCCTTGTTTTCTATAAAACAATGGGGGAGTGCGCGGAGCCCATTTTCTTCAATATTGCATTCTTCGACATGTTTTGAAGGAATGGCAGCTTGTGCGCTGACGAGGCCGCGGCAAGCTGTTATAAAGCGTATTATGCCTCAGAGGACATGTTAACACAATGAAAAAGATAGCAGGCAATAATCATATATTTTTCTCCCTCAGTGACGCTCGCATTCTCATTGTTCCCGCCGCCCTACGGAATGCTAACAAATGTGCCTGATGAACAACCCTTCTGTTCTATATTTAGCGAGGAGGTAGCATCTGATAAATATTGAATATTCTTTCCCGGCTGAGTATGTGGGATCTTATCTCTTGCTGCGTCCTCTTTCTCAGCTATCAGATGTCTAAAGTGGCAGCTAACACTTATGGGACTAACTGAATTGCACATGGATGAATCCATCATGAAACCATTTTACTTTCAAGTCTTCCAATGTGTGAATTGGAATGTGGGTGTAGATGTGTTTATCTCTATCTCTATCTCTTCTTTCTTTCTTCCTTTCTTTCTTTCTTTCTTTCTTTCTTTCTTTCTTTCCTTCCTTCCTTCCTTCCTTCCTTCCTCCCTCCCTCCCTTCCTTCTCCCCCCCCTCTCTCAACAAAGCAGGAAATATAAATATAGTAGCATTAGCAATAGCACTTAGTCTTATATACCACTTCATAGTGCTTTACAGCCCTATCCAAGCAGTTTACACAGTCAGGATATTGCCCCTAAAAATCTGGGTCCTCATTTTACCCACCGCAGGAAGCAGGGGTGGTATTCACTTACCTTTGCTACCGGTTCGCAAATGTGAGCACAGCCGCCGCTACCTGTTTGCCTGAACCGGATAGAACCAGCTGAATACCACCACTGCCTGGAAGGGTGGAAGACTGAGTCAACCCTGAGCCAGTCAGGACCAAACTCCTGGCAGTGGAATGCAGAGTTAATTTGCAATACTGCATTCTAATCACTGCGCCATCGCGGCGCAGTGATGGAGAATTAACTTTTTAAAACAACTATAGCATCCAGGTTCATGTGTATATGACTGTGAAGGCAATCTAAGAGTTCCATTTAGGACACAGTGAACTGAAGAAGTCCCTCAAGAAGAAGGGACAACATTAAGTTGCCCTGCAGATGTAGGATTTGGATTCACAAAATCTCTCTGGAGAAACGAGAGATTGTGAGATTGCTCACATGTACTCCAGACAGCTGCTGCTTGTGAGCAGAAGGCAGGAATCAACATTTTTGCAATCTTCTTGTCAAATCACTGGGAATCTAATCTTAGAGTCATAACATAGCCTTTATGGACATAAAATTTGGCTGATCCTCATTTCTAAATCACGTTGGAATTATTTTTTTTATTGCTTCTTAAATATTGAGAACCTCCAGAACAGCAAATGTTACGGTGTTCACTGAGTGAGTTTCCCTCAATCCTTTTTAAAAGAAGTTTTAAGTATAAGGTTAAGCATTTGAAAACAAAAATGTTGCTTTTTTTCTGAATTAGTATCAAAAGGGCGAACGGAGTGTTGTTTTTATAGTTATAAATGGACTAAGGGTCCAGATGGATTTAATAAAAAACTGAAATCAAATATAAGAATCCTTCCCATGGGAAACTATTAATGTTTTTAAAGGCTGGACACTAGAGGGTACCAGAAGGAAATAGAGTTTACAGTCAATGAAGAAAAAAAATACTTAAATTTGATTTACTAATACAGAATGAAGCAAAATACTTCAACAATGGATCTAATGAGAAATATTTATGAATAATGGCCTCAGAATTTAATTTCAAGGATTTCAGCTATTATTGTTAAACCAAATGATGTTCCTGAACAACTTTTACTGGATAAGACTGAAATTGATGTAAATGTGAGTTTTAAAATGACAGGCTACAGATGAAATGCTGAATATACAAATGAAACTGATTGATGTTTTAATATCTAAAAAGGACATACAAAAAATAGATCAGGAAAGTGACTTGGTTAAGTGTTTTGTGTTAGATTTACAAAAGGCATTTGTCAATGTCAGCAATTTTGTGAGAAGAGACAAAGAAGATAAAATGGAAAGAAACCAAATACTAGGACATTATCTGAAGTGACTAAAGACCACAATTATTTGAAGCAGTGGGAAGAAATATAAAGTTGTCTTACGTGACCTAGGTCAAAACAGAAAGGTTACTATCTCTGATAATCAGTAATGGATTTTTTTTCAGACTAGGGACTTGGTGATAATGTGTAAAGGTTTTATTTATATATTCTATTGTTGAACTTTAGATTTATTGCATTACTGTTAAAACCGTTATGTTGTTAACTCTGGTAATTTTTATGATGATATTTGAATGATGGGCTTTCATGGATTTGTTTAAGAGCACAAATGAGATATAAACATAAAAGGAAGGAATTCCAGGGTGTTTATTAGATCAAGTTTATAATAGATATATTGCTATTTCTGGTAATCCTTATAGGATAAATAAGGCTTTAAAGATTTATTTATAAAGAATGAAGTGAGATATTTAGATGAAGATATGTTGATTGTATTTAAAAATGATGATACATTGTTAGGCGTTATTTATACTTGCTGGGACAAATCACTTTTCTATTTTTCCCTCATAAACTCTTTTTTCTTTCTTTCTTCATGACACTTTTACTTTTTTTACTTTTTACTCTTTTCCTTTTTAGAGTTTATATTAGTCTCACCTACATAATGTATTCTTTAATAAAAATTATTATAAAAAGTGTCCAAAAGCAATATGTTAGCAAAATCATTGTTAATATGGTGGAAAAAAATGTGATCATAGTTGAATAAATTCATCCTTAATTGTAGGGGTTTACACAGCTCTTTGTTCTTTGTGTTCATCTTTTATTCAATGCAACCTATTTTTATACGCCACTGATCTAAAGAAAAATGCATTTTAGTTTCCCAGTGTTTCATGATAACAAACTTAGTAGCTATCAGGAGGAACTGAATCAATTTATTCTGTTGCATCCATTTATATATCTTAGCATATTTGGACAGTAAACTGACAGCAAGATTCATTGTGAAATTTAGGTGATTTTCCCAGCTTCTGCTAAAATGTTTGATTCAAAGAATTATTTGCTCAGCCTTGTCAACAAAGATGATAACACACATATGGATATGTTTGCAACCCTACCAATTCAGTCTAGGAAAGTTATAAATTAAGAAGGGTAAGTTTAGAGGCGTACAGTGCCGCCTCCAGATTATTTTAATGGACAATTGACCACATGGTCTTGGACAGTGGTGGGTTTCAATTTTTTTTACTACCAGTTCTGTGGGAGTGGCTTGGTGGGTGTGGCTTGGTGGGCGTGGCAGGGGACGGATACTGTAAAATCTCCATTCCCACCCCACCCCAGGGGAAGGATACTGTAAAATCTCCATTCCGTCCTCAATCCAGGGGAAGGTTACTGCAAAATCCCCATTTCCTCCCGATCAGCTGGGACTCGGGAGGCAGAAAATAGACGGGGGCGGGGCCAGTCAGAGGTGGTATTTACCGGTTCTCTGAACTACTCAAAATTTCTGCTACTGTTCTCCAGAACTGGTCAGAACCTGCTGAAACCCATCTCTGGTCTTGGATCTTCTGGAGAGTACCATTGGCTGTAATGTACTGTAAAATTCTTGAAACAGTAGTACCAATTCTTGGAATTGTAGTACCAACACATTTGACTAATACATGTTTATGGGAGATTAAGACAGGCAGATTGGTTGTGAAAGGCACTGGACTAGAAGCCAGGAAACAGTGTTCTAGTCCTACCAAGCACAGAACCAATTTTGTTCTCTAAGCCCAAGGAAGAAGGAGATGGCAAATTTGAAGAAAAGTTGCCAAAACTGCAGGGACTAGTTCTTAAAGTCATCTGGAGTCAAGCCTGAATTGAAGATGTTCAAAGATACACATACAAATACAAAGGATGAAATGCAGTCATCTGTATAGTCTTCTTCTTCTTCTTCTTCTTCTTCTTCTTCTTCTTCTTCTTCTTCTTCTTCTTCTTCTTCTTCTTCTTCTTCTTCTTCTTCTTCTTCTTCTTCTTCTTCTTTTTCTTCTTCTTCCTCGTCCTCTTCCTCTTCCTCTTTCTCTTCTTCCTCCTCCTCCTGAGTATCAACTCTCAGTCATTCCATATTCTCCATCAGTGTTTTCCATGACTCCGTGAAATAATACACTGGCCTTTTAGAGTCATTAACTTTTCCACCCTTTTCTGCCCAGTATGGCAATCCTTATCTTCTTTAAAGTTGGTTTAAAAATCCTTACGTCGTGAACTCGGAATGTCACAGTAGATTATCTTCATTCAGTTTGCAGGGTTCATATCTCAAAAAGGCATGGTATTTTGGTCGTATGTATATATGATCAACAGCTGTTGATCCTACAATATGTTTCCAACTTTATTTTTTCCTCCATAAATTGAGAATGGTGGAAGGGTGTTAATTCGGGGTAGTTGTTCTTGGGTTTTTTTTTTTGGTTTTTTTTAGCAGTCAGATGCTTTCATTAATGAATCCATATGATTCAGGGGGAAAAAAAGAGATAGAGAGGAAAAGATGACTGTGGTAGTGCCAGGTGTAAGTGCAACCATCTGTTTGTACAAAATTTGCCCATGGTTTCAATTTTTTTCACATTAAAATGAGGTCCCGTTCCATGCTTGGTGTTTTTGCACCCCTGTCATCTCTTACAGTGATAATAAATTCAGGATTATTTTTACATTGCAATCATCTCACTCATTTTAAAACGTGTAAAATCCTGGTCCATTCTTAACAAGTCTCTATGCTTTCACTTCTCCTCATGTAATCTATGGGCAGAATTTGATGGGTTCTATACTGTCTGTCCTTGAAAAGACAATATTCCCGAATTAATCAAGAATAAAACCAATCAAAGACTTATTTAAAAAAAAAACTAATCAAAAATTTTTGGAAAATGGTATATATTTAAAAATATAGGAATTTTTTTTAAATCATTGTCAGGCTTTATACAGTTGTTAAACTGACGTAGAAAAATAGCTTAAAATGGAAGCTAATTTTCCTACCTAATTAACACTTTCTGACTATTTCAAGCTAGGAGCTGATCTACACATTCAGTAATATCACACAGAATATTTATTTAGGGGTTGGGTTGGATGTTGATTGAGGAGCCAGGCACTTTCTTGTAGGTAAAAAAATAGAAAGCTAGAATCTCAGGGAAAAGACAAATTTAGAAACTGTATCCATGGGGTTCTAATTTTCTTAATTCAGGGAGATTTATGATAATACAAAAAATAATAATAATCTAACCTTAACCCTTCCCTGCAGTCCAAGAAGAAACAGTTCAAATTCATTTTTCTGAAAATCACACTCAGTATTACTGTTCAGATCGGTTCATTTATTGAGCATTCAAAGTCACAACAGCACTGAAAAAGTGACTTAGGACCATTTTTCACACTTACGACCATTGCAACATCCCCATGGTCACATTCGGATGCTTGGAAACTGACTCATATTTATGACGGATATGTTGTGGTCCGCAAGCAGGCTGCAGAGCTGGCAATGGAGTCAGACAGCGATGAAGCTGAGGTGAGGCCAGGGCCATCGGGAAATAAGGTGCGGACTCCAGAGCTTCCAGAGACTGATAGTAGTGAGGCAGAGGAACAGGAGGAGCCTCTTCCTAATGCACACATGAGAAGAGCTGCCAGAAGGCAAGAGCAGCTCAAGCAGAGAGGACAACTCAGGAGTAGGGCCAAGAGATGATTGGCCCCTCCCATAAGGCTTAAAACAGACCAGCACCGGCGTTTGAGCTTTGCCAGAAAACAACGTTGTAGCTGCATCTTCTGCTTCGTCCTCTGCTTCATGTATGTCTTTGTTTTTGTGGCTTCTGGATGTTTGCCAGGAAGGGCCTTTGCCAGTTTGACTAATTGGACTAAGGTTTGTGAGATAACTGAGGAATTTGTTTTGGGAGGCATTTGTTTTACTTTGAGTTGAACGATGCTGGGAATGAAGTAATTCCGAGCTGTTCGAATAAAGTTTGTTTGTTTTTCCACGGACTAAGTTTATTACTGCCTACTTGGGCCTGGGTCACAACAGGAAGCATGCCCCAGGGTTATGTGCAGTGGTGAAATTCAGCCGGTTCTATCCGGCTCGCACCGACTGGTAGCACCAGCGGCAGCAGGCTCCGTCCACCCGCCCGGACATCATCACATCCCGTTTTTGACCCTCTGCGCATGGGCAGAAGGCTCTGCGCATGCGTGGAGGAGGCGTGTGCGCTCACATTTGCAAACAGGTAGCGAAGGTAAGTGAATTTCATCCCTGGTCATGTGATCCCCTTTTGTGACCTCCTGACCAGCAAAGTCAATGGGGAAGGCAGACCCACTTAAACAACGGTGTTATTAATTTATTGACTGTGGCTGACTCACTTCACAAAGGTGGCAAGAAAAGTCGTAAACTGGAGCAAAACTCACTTAACAAATTTCTTGCTTAGCAACGTCAATTTTGGGATCAATTGTGGTCATAAATCGAGGTCTACCTGTACTACTGAGTTGGCCACATCATGGATGAAACTGTTTCTGGATTTAAACTTCTATGTCCACTGCAAAGTACAAAGTGTACAGTCCCAAAATAATCTTGACTTGTTGACCCACAATTGTCACCTTGTGCTTTGATTTAACTTTGGACTCTTCATTAGAGAGCCTCCTCCTTTAGATAGAATGTATACATCTAAGGCATTGGGGCTTCCCCATTACTGTTCCTATTTTTAATTCCTATTTAAAATCATTTTATTTTGATTTTCAACTCTTATTTTTAATAGAATAAGCTACCTAGGCTGCCTAAAGTCCAGCCCACTTATATAAAGTCACGAATTCGTAAGATATGTGTCATTAAGCAATATGGTCTCCTTTTTAACCTAAGAGTAGAGAAAAGCAAGTTGTTTTGGCTTCAGAAGTTGATTATGAAGATCTTAATAATGCTAGGTTTAGAATGGCATAGGATTTGACTTTACAAGAGTTGTGGTAGCTTGTCATTTGTGGGGATGGATCTCCTTCTTCAAAATATTTCAGGTGGTGTAGAGTAGAATACAGTAGAGTACAGTAGAATGCTGTTGGGTGGAATGGAATGGAATAGAAAATAATATAGAATTGAATAGAGTAGAATAGAATAGAATAGAATAAGAGTAGAGTAGAATAAGAGTAGTGTAGAATAAGAGAAGGGTAGAGTAGGGTAGGGTACAGTAGAGTAGAGTGCGGTTGGAGTGGAATGGAATAGATAATACAGTAGAGTAGAGTAGAGTAGAGTAAAGTAGAGTAGAATAAGAGTGGAATAAGAGTAGCGTAGAATAAGAGTAGAGTAGAGTAGAGAGTAGAGTAGAGTAGAGTGCAGTTGGGTGGAATTGGGAATGGAAGGGAAGGGAAGGGAAGGGAAGATATTTATTTGGCCAAGTGTGTTTAGACAGACAAGGAATTCGTCTTCAGTGCAGAAGTTCTCAACATATATGCAACACAGCAGAGTAATGAAAATCATAATAATAATACCAAAACAATATGAGGGGGTAGTAAAGAGGGGACGGATAATAATAATAATATTAAAGCCATACAACACAGGTAAAAATATACTTAGACATAAGACATGGTCGAGACATTCCGTGCCCTTCCTAGAGAGCATATAACTGCTGCCTACACAGCAGATTTAAAATGTATTAACCAAAATTGGATCCTAAGGAGAAATTTGATATACCTCTTCACAGCGGTGAAATGAACTTACCTTCGCTACCGGTTCGGGAATGTGACCGCTCGTGCACTCGCTATGCTCAGATGTGCCTCTTCTGCGCATGCACAGAGCCTTCTGTGCATGCACAAGAGGGTCAAAAATGGGACATAATGACATCCCGGTGGGTGGGTGGAGCCTCCCTCTTCCAGCGCTACCAGTTCGCATGAACCGGATAGATCCAACCGGATTTCACCGCTGCCTCTTTGTCTACTCCGAGCTGGTAGAAATTCAGCTCCAGTTTTATTTAGTTATTCTGCTGGAATTAAAGGAGATAATAAGCCCTGCTGCAAAGTTAGGTCGGATGATGGATTCCATGTGAGAGCACTTTTCTATCTTATGAACTTGACAAAGGAGGTGGGCCCCATAGTTAGCTGTTAATAATCCCAAGCATTTTGTACCACACTCAGCATTATAAAGTACTTTGAGATGAAAGGTGATATAAATATTAGAGCTCTGAGCATGATTCACTTTGAATAATTTACTAGGCTAATTTAGCCTTTTCTTCTGCTTACAGAATATGTGCCAGGAGATTTCAATTTCCTTGATTTTATTTGATGGATTTTATTGTTCTCCAACTCTCCGAAACCATTTTTATTTCATTTTTACGTTTTCATATTTTGGAGGGAACACGAATGCCGTAAGTGCACTTGAGAGGTGCAGTTCTGGAATTACTCAGAATTACTCAGAGGAGAAGACGTTGGGATCACTTTGTTCCTTGCTGGTTGTCTAGTGCAAATTCACATTGGTTTTGTTCTCTCTTCCTTCAGGAGGGTTGTGTTTTGTTCGTAAGTTTGAGGTCTACAGAAGTTTGTTTGGAAGCAGGCCTAACTTTCTTCAGGGTTGTTTATTCTCAAATAAGGATGCTGAAGGTCTCATGGTGTGTGGAGCTGAAGGCAGCAAACCAGGGGTGAAATCTAAAAATTTTCCCTACCAGTTCTGTGGGTGTGGCTTAATTGGTGGGCGTGGCTTGGTGGTCAGGTGACTGAATGGGCATGGCCAATAATAATAAATAATAAAAATAATAACTTGGGACTGCACCGGTCTACCTTCTTTAAAAATAGAGGCACCGGTCTACCAATTGCCTTTTTTTGGGAGGCACCGGTCTACCCTCTTTAAAAACAGAGGCACCAGTCTAGTAGCTGCCTACAGCACTGATCAGTTGTAGTGCGACCCTTTGAAGCGCCGTGGCAGTCATTTAAGGCCATGGCAGCTATATCACCACCAAGAGCTTCAGGGACAGAGAAGAGGAACAGCAAGGCGTGAGCTGTGGGGAGGGGCAGGGATTTTTGCTACTGCTTCTCCGAACTACCTGCCCCCATCGCTACCGGATCACTCAATCCAGTCTGATCCAGGGAGCATTTCACCCCTGCAGCAAACTCAGTCAAAAGCGGTTGCTTTAGATACATAGATGTTATTGTCATTTTTTTTTTATTATAGGCACGCTGGCGTACATAAAAAATGAAGTTCTGTTGCCTGCTCTCAAAAGTCTATGGAGATTCTCAGTCATCCAGGTCATCCAGGTCTCAAAGGTTTTTTTTTTTCAAGAGGCAAGTGGACTTTCTGGGTTTTCTTTGGTTTTGCTTCTCATCCAAGAAGCTTCTTCAGCTCTGACTGGATGGTATGGAATGGCCAGTCAGAGCTGAGAGGCGAAACATCTTCAAAGAAAAACCAGAAAGTCCATTTGCCTCTTGAAAAACCAACTTTGGGACTGCTCTCAAAAGTGTACACATACGTAACACCCATATACATTTGATATATACATATATACATTCATATACCCCCAAAATAAGCCCCAATCAACCAGATAGAGGTGTTTACGTAGATGATAGATGATAGATGTATATACAGTGTTTTCCCCAAAATAAGACCGGGTCGGGTCTTATATTAATTTTTACTCCAAAAGTTGCATTATGGTTTATTTTCCCCAAAATAAGACCTAACTGGAAAATAAGCCATAATGGATCTTTTGGAGCAAAAATTAATATAAGACCTGGTCTTATTTTGGGGAAAACATTGTATATACATCAATCATCTATCATCTACCTACTTACCTACCTATTACCTACCTCTATATCTATCTCTGTTTCTATATCTACATATCTATCTATCGATCGATCAATCGATCAATCTCTCTCTATATCATCTATCTATCTACCTACCTACCTACCTCTATCTATCTATCTATCTATCTATCTATCTATCTATCTATCTATCTCTGTATCATCCATCTATCTATCTATCTATCTATCTATCTATCTATCTATCTATCTCTGTATCATCCATCTATCTATCTATCTATCTATCTATCTATCTATCTATCTATCTATCTATCTATCTATCTATCTCTGTATCATCCATCTATCTATCTATCTATCTATCTATCTATCTATCTATCTATCTATCTATCTATCTATCTCTGTATCATCTATCTATCTATCTATCTTTGTATCATCTATCTATCTATCTATCTATCTATCTATCTATCTATCTATCTATCTATCTCTGTATCATCCATCCATCTATCTATCTATAGTATCTAACTATCTATCTATCTCTGTATCATCCATCCATCCATCTATCTACAGTATCTCTCTCTCTCTCTCTCTCTCTCTCTCTCTCTCTCTCTCTCTCTCTCTCTCTCTCTCTCTCTCTATCTATCTATCTATCTATCTATCTATCTATCTATCTATCTATCTATCTATCTATCTATCTATCTAATAACTGCATCTTGAATACATGGCAGAAAGAGGAAACTTGAGAGTTCACAAGCTTGATGTTATATGGAACAAAACTGACTGAATCTGGATGTTCTGCTTTGGGTACCACAAAGCCCCCTCCCAGAAGGTAACAAGGAAAACAGGTCATGAAGAGGATGTGTAGCATCCCAGGCAATACTGTGAACCCTTTCTTGTGAATGTGTATGAAGGCTTGCATGTGTGAATAAGGAACAGCAGGGGCTACCCGTACGATTACGTTCTCCAAAGGTTAACCTGGAGAGAATTTTGGTCCTTCTGCTGAAAAAAGAAAAAGAAAAATCTTCTCTATCTCCTCAAATGCCATCTGCATGCGGTGCCAAACAGATGTGACTTCCACTGTGAAATGCACATTGCAGAAAGTTAGAATGAAGTTTTCAAGAAGGGGTTAGCATCTTGTGGTCCTTTAGAAAATTTCTCTGGACTTCTTTTTTTAAAATTATTATTATTTTTCCTCAAAGCCCATCCTGAGTTATCACTGTGCTACGCTTTTCAATATCTGCACGTTCTTAAGAAGCTGGCTTTTTTTTTTTTCCAGAGCTGTTGAAGGGCTCAGCTTGGTATATGGCTGCTGGTTATAATAGGGATAATAGGGATATTTTAATGTGATTTCCAGGATACATTTAGAAACCAAGCACTTGATGAAAGGAGAGAGAGAGGGGGGGGGGAGTGAGAGAGAGGGAGGGAGGGAGGGAGAAGATGGGAGAGTGAGAGAAAGAAAAGGAAGAGGAGATGAATTTAGAAAGAAAAAAAGAGTAAACAGCAAGAAAGTGCTATTCGTGTCCCTTTGTCCACATGACAATCTTTGAAATATTCCTACACAATATTTTACTTATGTAGATTTAACTTTGGCAGGGTCTGTTCATATCTATTAGTTCTGGGGAAAAACTGTTTTGTTTTTTTTTCTCTATAATTCACAGACTGAAAGGCCTCCTACTTAGACTGATCTATACAGGACAGAGATTACAAAAGGCCTCGGTCTGGGGAGGTGGGGGAGGGGAGACAGAAATACTTTCTGTGTATCAGTTTTGCAAACGATTCCACTCCCTTTTCTTTCTCAGTAATTCTTTTTCCTTTTCTCTCTCTCTCCAGTCTTTGTGATTAAAGGACCCTTTCAAGAGGAAAAAAAAATAATCCTGAAATCTTAATTCATGTGAAAGCCAAATCTGGCTCTAGGTTCTGCCTCAGTTTACCTTCCCAATAAGCAACAGAGTCGGAAGATCATTTAAAAGCAATTTATTAGGGTATCCTGATGAAGTTCGGCCTCTCTATGAAAAAAAAAAAGGAAACCCCACGGTTCCCTCCTGTTTACATTTAACACAACAAAGAAAATGCAAGAGGAAAGTTGATTGGACAGAATAAAAGTAACCTCCCCTTTGCATAGGAAATCAGTTTTTTGTTGTTAGTTGCGAAGTCGTGTCCGACCAACCACGATCCCATGGACAACGTTCCTCCAGGCCTTCCTGTCCTCCACCATCCTATGGAGTCCATTTAAGCTCACGCCGACTGCTTCAGTGACTCCATCCAGCCACCTCGTTCTCTTTCGTCCCCTTCTTCTTTTGCCCTCTATCATTCCCAGCATTAGGCTCTTCTCCAGTGAATCCTTCCTTCTCATTAGGTGGCCAAAGTATTTGAGTTTCATCTTCAGGATCCGGCTTTCTAAAGAGCAGTCAGGGTTGATCTCCTCTAGGACTGACTTGTTTGTTCGCCTTGCAGTCCAAAGGACTCGCAGGAGTCTTCTCCAGCACCAGAGTTCAAAGGCCTCCATTCTTTGGTGCTCAGCCTTTCTTATGGTCCAACTTTCACAGCCATACATTGCAACTGGGAAAAACCATAGCCTTGACTATACGCACTTTTGTTGGCAGGGTGATGTCTCTGCTTTTTAGTAGGCTGTCTAGATTTGCCATAGCTTTCCTCCTCAGGAGCAAGCATCTTTTAATTTCTTGGCTGCAGTCCCCATCTGCGGTGATCTTGGAGTCCAGGAAAATAAAATCACCCACATCAGATCAAATCAAATCAGTTACACGTAGTCAAACGTGTTACATATTTGCATCCCATAATATCTCACATGTTCATTAAGCTCTGACATCAGAAGGGGTGTCATTGTAAGGAAAAGGTTGTTTAGAGTTCACAGAAGAGAGAAACCAGACACCAGCAGTGGTGGGTTTCAAAATTTTTTACTACTGGTTCTGTGGGTGTGGCTTGGTGGGCGTGGCATGGCTTGGTGGGTGTGGCTTGGTGGGTGTGGCAGGGGACGGATACTGTAAAATCTCCATTCCTACCCCATTCCAGGGGAAGGATACTATAAAATCTCCATTCCTACCCCACTCCAGGGGAATGGTTACTGCAAAATCCCCATTTCCTCCTGATCAGCTGGGACTTGGGAGGCAGAGAATAGATGGGGGCGGGGCCAGTCAGAATTTTTACTACTGGTTCTCTGAACTACTCAAAATTTCCTCTACTGGTTCTCCAGAATTGGTCAAAACCTGCTGAAACCCATCTCTGGACCCCAGATTGTACTAACAAACTCACTCTTATCTGGAGCTAGTCTCCAGTTGGTTTATCAGCTTAAGAATGTTAAAAGCTAATACATTTGAATATCCGAACATCATTTTAAAAGAGAGAAAATAAATCAAATTCAAATACCAAGTAACTGTATTAGTTAACAAATGTCAAAACCCATGTCATTTGCCCCTCAATGTCCTGAACCCCAAATTGTCAAATAGCATCTCGTCAACCCACCTTTGACATAACATAATTGGGAACTGCAGAAAACGATTTATTTATTTTATTTTTATTTTATTTATTCGATTTGTATACCGCCGTTTTCCCGAAGGACTCAGAGCGGTTCACAGCCAATAAAAATGCAAATATAATACAAGATTAAAAAACAATATAAAAAACTAATTCAATATATGGCCTAAAAATTGAAATAAGATTAAAAACCCCATTTAAAAACTACATTTAAGCTAACCCTGCGCGATGGAACAAAAGCATCTTCAGCTCGCGGTGAAAGGTCTGGAGGTCGGGGAGTTGACAAAGCCCCGGAGGCAGCTCGTTCCAGAGGGCAGGAAACCCCACAGAGAAGGCCCTCCCCCTGGGGGTCGCCAGCCGACATTGTTTGGCCGACGGCACCCGGAGGAGGCCCTCCTTGTGGGAGCGCACAGGTCGATGGGAGGCTACTGGTGGCAGTAGGCGGTCCCATAAGTAACCCGGTCCTATGCCATGGAGCGCCTTAAAGGTGGTGACCAACACCTTTATTTGATGAGATTGCAAACAAAAGATCGCATGATTTTCCCAGGATGGAAAACTTACCGTATATACTCGAGTATAAGCCGAGTTTTTCAGCACGTTTTTTGTGCTGAAAAACGTCCCCTCGGCTTATACTCGGGTCTATACGGCTTATACTCGAGTTTTTTTTTTTTAAGCCCTCGGCTTATACTGAGTATATACGGCTTATACCGAGTTTTTTCTTTTTCACATTTTACCGGACGGGCGGGAAGCCCTGCCGGTGCAGTGAGAGGGCGGGCGGGGAGCCGCCAGCCTTCTCAGCTGAGGGAGGGAGGGTTTCCCCAACCGGTAGGTGCCTCATTTCCCACCCTCGGCTTATACTCGAGTCCCCAGTTTACCCCAGTTTTTGGGGTAAAATTGGGGACCTTGGCTTATACTCGGATCGGCTTATATTCGAGTATATACGGTAATTGGAAAAAAAAAAGGTTTTGTTGGTGGATTGTTGTTTCTTGAGGGACATCCATCTTTTGAGCCACAGCAAAAAAGGTAGAGCAAAATAATGTAAAAAAAAAACAACCACCACCAAATAGAGGTAATCCTCATTTTACAACAGTTCATTTAGTGAACATCACTGGAAAAAGTGACTTATGACCATTTTTCACCCTTATGACCATTGCAGCATCCTGACGGTTACATGATCAAAATTCAGATGCTTGGCAATTGACTCACATTTATGATGGTTGCAGTGTCGGGGGTGGGGGTGTCATTTTGCCAAGCG